>NW_011132122.1:2168-3947 GCF_000146605.3 Meleagris gallopavo
TTTTTTTTCTTTTTTCTTTTTTAACTGCTCAGAGCCATCTTCTGTGATATTTTTGAAACAGAGAAGTGTAGCACTCTTGTGAGAATGGAATGAAAACTGGGTAGTACTTACTGAAAAATGCTATAGCTTAGTCCATCGTATTCAGTGAATGCTGATAACAGAGGAGGCCACTTCAAACTGATAAAGCAGCATTAGTGCTTTTAAATCTGTTCATGGGAATATGTTCATCTGGAAAAATTTTGCAGAGGCAAAATCAGATGAATGCTACTTTAAGAATGAAATTACTACTTCAAGACAACAGCCTTGAAAGAGGTGCATTAGAAAAGTCTGGAGAGTAATTTCATGGAAAACAAATTGAGTAGGCTCTTTTTTTTGTTCCATGAGGACAAGAATAAAGGATTGTTGTAAAGATTATAAGAGTATTTGAATATTTTCTCTCTACTTCTGACTTTCGTTATTGACAATAGAAGTATGGTCAAAATTGTTATTTATTCTTTTTACTATTCAGTATAGATTCAGTTCTAATTTTTAGAATGAAAATTTAGGTATTTTCATGTCTTCATTTTTTCTTCTGGGAAGTTTTTATATGAATCACGATATTTATAAAAATATTATGTTGTGTTATAATATTATATAATATTATGTAAATTATATAATATATTATATAACATATACAGTAATATTATGTAATATTAATAAAAAATATGTACAATTATTTAGTAAATAAGAGAAATTTAATCATATGAGCGTTGTTCTGAAAGTAATGTCTCCTATTTTATGATGTTGGCCTGCAGTGTCAGAGGCGGATATTGGTGGTGTGGCAGTAGATGCTGAACCTTCCCACAATTCCATTACATTTTGTTGCTGTGTAAGAAATGCCAGCAGAGGGGCAGTCTGACAGAATAGTCCCTGACATGGAAGAACATATGAAGCAGAGGTGTGGAATTGAATTCCTCCACATGGAAAAAATTGCACATGCTTACATTTATTGATGCTTGTTGAATATTTGTGGAGACCAAACAGTGGATGTGAAGCAGTGGGTGGTGCATTTCAGTAATGAAAAAAGTGATATGAAAGGCAGTCCATATTCCAGATCACTTTGCACAGCCATCATGATGTAATGCAGAGTACCTCAACCAGGTCATGCGCACAAATTGGCTAATGCGGGTGACTATAATAGTGATTTGTAGCTGAGGATGTGCTCTATTTAATAGTGTTACTGTGCTCTTTGTATCTACTGTACTTTCCATGGAAAGAAATAGAAAGAAAAGAAAAGCATTACTTTTGGATTTACCACTGTACAAATCACAAGAAATGGTTAATGTTCTCCCTTTTTTGTTTGAAAGAAGTCTGCCATTGCCTCGAATTCTACATACTGTTAAAATTCATTGTTGGGCAATGCAGGATTAACATAAAAAGGAAGCTGTGCCTTCTGAGTGCTGAGCAAATCTGAGTGCTTTGTGCAGCTGAAAATTGTAGTGATTGTATTTCTTTGCCACTGAATGATGATATCCAGAATGACAGAGGGTAAAAATGGGGTAGTTACACGCCTAGCTGGTTCTAGGTATAGTGGAATTGGATTTAAAATGTCATTATTACTTCAACTGAGCTACAGGAGACTCTCATCTTCAAAACTTCCAGCACACCACAAACAATTATATATGCTGGCAATCCTTTAAAATCTGGGATTGTTTTCTTTAGCTACTTGATAGGTCATGTCCTTTGATGTATTTCTTTACTTTTTCATAAGCATATTTATTTATTATTAATAAATATATG
>NW_011132122.1:4389-7448 GCF_000146605.3 Meleagris gallopavo
AAATATATATTTTTTTGTTAATGAAGTAGAAAGTTCTGTATCATTATATTAATGCTTAATACTTGCCTTCCAGACCCACGTTTATACCTAATTTCAAGTCCTCTTCTTCTTTACATCATGATGTTGCTATGCCTTTCCTCCTGGAGATGCTATTGTGAGTGGATATGAAAAGAAATAAGACACTCACAAGCCATCCACTGTTTGATTTTCTGGTTCTAATGAGATTGGTAAAAATTCCTTGCAAAAATGAATAAAAAATCTGACATTTTTACTCTTAACATGTTCAAAAATTAACAAATAAAAAGATGCTTTTTCTGGAGTGATTTCTGCACCTAATTTGCCTTCAGCCTTCAGAACAGCATTATCCAATAGTAATAACTTTAATAATTTAGAATCTGAATTCTGAGCTTTTTGATATTTGTAGTGTATAGTAAGAATAAACATCAATCTGAGAATTATATCTGAAACTAGAATTAGAAGAATTAAATCAGATTTTTACATTTGTATATATGTATATATATAAAACAAAACAGAAAACAAAAAGCTGTCCTCTGAAAACAGAACAAAACAAATAAACAAATAAAAACCTCCTCTGAAAGGACCTCCTAATTTTAATTTCAACCTGTGTTATATTTGAATGAAAAAAGTGAAGGCATCCTCACATAAAGGTCCTATTTTTACTTGTTTCCACAAAGGAAATCACAGGCAATCACAGTTCCAATTGTTTAAAATGGGTCTATAAGGAAATAGCAAGATAGCAGTATTAATTTTCCAATTGTATTTTTTACAAAAAAAAAAAAAAAAATCATGAATATATAAAACTGTTGACAAGTAAGCTTAGAAA
Organism: Meleagris gallopavo; assembly: GCF_000146605.3. NCBI lineage: Eukaryota > Metazoa > Chordata > Aves > Galliformes > Phasianidae > Meleagris > Meleagris gallopavo. Next base: position 5,234 of record NW_011132122.1, read on the forward strand.
TATGTGATCTTCAACAAACCATAAGTGTACTTTGAGTATTTGGAGTAATAAGAGTTCTGACTGAATTTAGGCTTACATACTCTAAGGTATTATGCAAGAAATTGAGTCATATCTTAATAAAACTGGACCAAAGAGAAAATACTTGTAGGCTAAGTTCCCCAGAAGAGAATTACCTGAAAGAGTATCTATTCTACACATTTAGATTCCCAGTAACAGAGAAAGAATGTAATGAGAGCAAACATTGAAACAAAGTTATATACACGTGCTATTTTTTCTTTTCAATTAGAAAATTCCTATGCACTGGTGGCATTTTGCTTTTATCTTTTCTTCTGTGGATGGAAATGCTCTAGTTTACTGTGGGGTTGGTTTTGTTTTGTTTTGTTTTGTTTTGTTTGTTTTTGTCTCTGTTTTGTTTTTCTTTGTTTATGTTCAAAGACTATCTTTACTGTTGATGCTTGGGATATGAGTTCTTTTTTTCTCAAAAGAAGCAAAGAGGAAAGTGAAAGTGTACATATGAGCATGAACAAGAATAATGTGACTCAGTAATTATACTAAATTTAATTAACTTAGGAACAATACAACAATTTTGGTTTCCAATTTTGATTAGAATGAGTTAAAACATTTCATCCTACAAGATTCCTCAAAGTACTTAGTCTTTTACTTGAGTTCTTTTCAAGATTGTAGAAAAAAATCACATGACTGAAAATTTGTCATTATACTATCAGATTAATTAATCTCAAAAAATACAGTCATTTGAATGTGAAGTTCTTAAAGCCTGTATTATTGCTTGTATGTCAAGTAAGGATGGTATGATGGTACTCATGTATGCTATTCCTGGAAATTATGTCATGAACTACTCAATAAAAAAACTTTTTCGCACATAAATTTTTAAAGGACCAGAGTAAGAATCTGCAACATTTAGTAGCAGCATTTGTAAAATACTGATGCATTGCTGTTACATCTTTGTAAACTATGAAATACTTTTTTCACATAACTATTGTTTTTTTTTAAATCACAGCAGTATATATAAGCATTCTCATCATAAGCAATACGTATTTACATACATATTATAAATTTAAAATAATATATATATTAATAATAGCATATATACAAATGTCTATAAATGTCTAACAAAGGTATCTGGAACTAGAACCAGGAAGTGATATTCGAACTAAAAAACAACAGTGAACAGCTCAATTTACATAATCCTCAGAGAACCATTGTCATCTTCAACAGCAACTTCGCCTTATAAATTATTACCATTTCTACGCATGCCTGTCAATTCCAAGCACACTGGGAGATATGCCTGGCTTAGCTAACTTAGTGTATTTGCAATTAGCTAAGACACAGAGTGGTACTTGTGCCGCATAGCGAATTTCCTTCTCTTGTTTGTTAGTAAACCACATGTAATTATAAAGTAGTGGGTCAAAATGGTTCTACTTCAGTGCATGGAGAATACTTGTTGCCTGCTTAATGTACTATTAGCATGAAGCAAATTCCAGAGATTTATAACCTTGTTTACTACTTTCCCATCCCACCCAATAATTGGAAAGGATTCAATTCTTCACTGAAAATAAAATGCACAATAGTATTACAGATATTATTTGTTACCAAGGTAACAAATATTCCTTTTACTATAACTTCAAATGTGTTTTCTCATATGAAGTGATTGTTACAGTTTTTAACAAGCATGGCTGTAAATAAGGTGCATTTGGCTCTATGGCCTCAATATTAATTTTTTGGAGGTGAGTGTCTATAGGTCTGTAGTACAGAATCATGCACCCTGTCGATAATAATGAAATTGTCAGAGAAAAACTGTAGGTTATATTATTCTTTTTTTCCTATTCCATACTTAATCACATCCAAATCACCAATTGCAGTAAACAGTACTATTTCTACAGTGTGTTGAGCTGCTAGATTTTTCAGAATTTTCTGTGAAACTCTGAAAGCATCAGCACAAGTGGGAAAAACGGACAAAGATTTTTAAATAACTGATACCCCACATTTAGAGTAAATTGAGAAAACTTCATAAAGAGATTTATTAAAATCTACATTATTTTCAGAGATATTTTAATTTTGAGTCACTGATATTTTCTGATAAAACAAATATACATATAAATAATGGAAAATGTTTTTTGTTTTTGTTTTTGTCTTTGGTCTATTTTAATTAATACATTCATTTTTTATCCAGTATATACCATGAAAATCTCAAGTT
>NW_011132123.1:0-437 GCF_000146605.3 Meleagris gallopavo
AAGGGTGGTGGTGTGGCCCTTTATATTAAGGACTGTTTCGATGCTGAAGAGCTTGGGGTTGGGAATGACAGAGTTGAGTGTCTATGGGTAAGGATCAGGGGGAAGGCCTGTAGGGGCGACATCTTGGTAGGGGTCTATTATAGACCGCCTAATCAGGATGAAGAATTGGATGAGGCATTCTATGAGCAGCTCGCAGAAGTCATACGATCGCCAGTACATGTTCCCACGGGAGACTTCAACTTCCCTGATATATGTTGGAAATATAATACAGCACAGAGGAAGCAGTCCAGGAGGTTCCTAGACTGCGTGGAAGATAGCTTCCTTATGCAACTGATAGGAGAGCCTAGCAGAGGTGATGCCCTACTAGACCAGGTTTTCGCTAACAGAGAAAGACTGGTGGGAGAAATGAAAGTTGGGGACTGTCTTGGGCAGAGCGA
>NW_011132124.1:0-737 GCF_000146605.3 Meleagris gallopavo
TTTTCATTTCTTCACCGTCCCAGTCTACAGATGCAGTTATTGCTCTGCTCTCCTTTCTTCTCTTCTTGGAATTCACTGTTGGTTACAACTACTTCACAGAAGGAAGCCTCAGAAATCAGACGAGCTCGTGTAAATGATCTCTGTGTGAACGCGTTTAAAACGTGTAGTTGTAATATACGCGAGTGCTGCAAGGGCCAAAGTTGTATGCTAATAAGTCGCTGTATTTTGTGAAGTGTATTTAAATCTGGCCAGGATTCAGAGTTGTTCCGATGAGTCACGTAAACTGACTTTTAAAGCTGTGTTGTTTTCAACAGTGAGAGCTGATGCCTAGATAAATGCTTATCCTCCGTTGGAAGTGTTCCTTTCTTGCTTAAAGGCAGGGTCAGTATAGAAGTCCATTTTGACAGTAATATGCACGCACACAAATCTTTCAGTGTACTAACTGAAGTGCAGAGGAAGAAGATTCTGCGTGGAGAAACCTAACGTTCAGACTCCAAGTGGCGAATTCCACTCAGCAGTTTTTTGGATCCCAGAAGTTTGAGCTGTGATATTGCGTGTGGCAGCACTCGGGTTCTCATCCTTCTTTGGTTTGCAGCTGCCAACTTCTGGGTTATCTAGGCTGGAAGGTAATCTGGGCGTGTGGCTAGGCCTTCAGGCTGCTGTGCAGCAGAGTAGAGTCTTGCAGCGTAGCTGCAGGAATGAGTGTAGCGTGTGAAGAAGGACTGACGTATGCTTTC
>NW_011132125.1:0-305 GCF_000146605.3 Meleagris gallopavo
AGAATCTCAAAGGAAACTATATTAATATTATGAAAATCTTATCCAGGGAAATGAAAGGAGACACATTACAGTCTTTTGTTTCTTTTTGACAGTCTTGGAGTTAATTTGGCAATTTCAGAGAATTTGGAGAGGAGACCTTGGAAGCCTTTTAGAAGGTATCGTTTGGACAGAAAATAGTGCACCCATGGAACAGCAAACTCCCAGCTCTTCCAATCTTCTGGCGAATGGAAATGAAAAAAAATTTGAATGTGATTACTGTACACTTGCAGTGTGATTTTGTGAATGTAAAACAAGGATTGAGAAAA
>NW_011132126.1:0-1136 GCF_000146605.3 Meleagris gallopavo
CCCAGCCTGGCCACAAATGCCTCCAGGAATGAGGGACTCACAGCTGCTCTGTGCAGCTTGTACCAGTGCCTCATCCCCTTTGGAGTAAAGAATTTATTCCTGGTAGCTAACATGAATTTCTCCTCTTTTATTTTAAAATCATTCCCCTGTTTCCCTATCACTATCAGGTCTTACAAAAATATGCCCTCCCTCCTGATTGTAGTTATTTATTTTGTGTCATCATTAGACAGCTTTATCATGTTCTTCTTGGAACTTGATGATTGCATGAATTATTTATTGCACAGTATTATTTATTATATGCATTATACCATAGTAGGAGATGGTATTTTAACACACAGGAAGTATTTTAAAGAAACCTCAAAATCTCAGTATTTCTCTCAGGACAATCCAAAGGCATGCCAATTAGGAAAAATGAATTACTGTTTGTGAATTTTCATAGTAAAGCACACTGAATGACTAAAAGAGTTTTGAAACTCCATTTGAGTTAATTTATTACCAAGTAGTTGCACAAAAGGCTTAGAAACATGTGCTAGACATTGGAGGCTGACGCAGTGTTAAGGAGGTAACACTCCAGACAGCCTAAAGGGAAGAGAGAGAAAAAGCTGGGCAAGATGGAAATATAAAATATATATAGACTGAGGGAAAAAAGAGAAATGCTGAGACCTCAAGGGTGAATATTCTTTGTTTCAGAAAACTTGAGATGCATATAGGTCATTTAAATTCAGTTCTTTTATCTCTGCAAATAGCATCTTGTTTTTATGGGTAAGCTTTCATTGAAGTAGAGTAGGATGTATAAGACCAAGTAAAGATGACTGAGTGCAAAGCAGTTGTTGTTCAGTAGAAATATGATATTTTTCCTTTTGTCTACCACTGGCTTCCTTTCCTGTTCTAAAAAGCTAGGTCCCTGCAGTGTGCAGTACAATCTTGTAACTTCTTTCTGTCTCACTGTCAGGAATATACATAAAATCTTTTTTCAACCATCTGGGAAGAAAACTGTTAGAAAATGGGGGGCTGGAGCACCTCACCTATGAAGGCAGACTGAGGGAGCTGGGCTTGTTCAGCCTGGAGAAAAGAAGGCTGCAGGGTGACCTAATTGCAGCCATTCAGTACCTAAAGGGAGCCTATAAACAGGAGGG
>NW_011132127.1:0-567 GCF_000146605.3 Meleagris gallopavo
CCCTTCTGTCTGTCTTAGCAGAGGCAGCCTGGAGACTCAGAGTCGACCGCCTCTCCCTTGGCACTGTCTTAGGCCTCCCCCTTCCCGGGCCTCCCCGCTCACCTCCCCTTATATTTACAGTGCCTCGCCCACGACGCCGAGCTGGGACTGTCTTCTTCCAGTTCTCCCCGCCTCTCAGGACCCCGCTCTCTGCCCGATAGTGACAGGACATGGGGTCCATCCCCCACTTTCTGGGGGGTGTCTCCCTGGCGCGTTCCTCTCTGGCATGCCTGGGAGTTACTCCACCAGTCAATCTCTTGCTCTCGCTCCCTGATGATCCTTAACCTCTGCACCTCCTCCTTGAGCTCTGCCACCATGCTGAGCAGATCTTCCACCTGCTCACCCCTCACACAGGTGGAGTTCCTGCCGCCCTCCCCAGCATCAGCAGGCTCAGGCACGCCCTGCAGCCGGAGGGCTGAACAGCCACATTCTTGGGCAGGGCCTCCATCTGGGTCGCCACAGTCTTTGAGGGGAACACTCGTTGCCTGGTGGAGACCGTGGTAAATCTGTGGTCTCGGAGACTGCCAG
>NW_011132128.1:0-553 GCF_000146605.3 Meleagris gallopavo
AAAGAAGCCAAGGCAGGGAGCAGCCGGCACAGCTCTGGTGCTCAGCCCTTGCTCCCCCCAGCCTATGGTGAGGCTGAGATCCCACGCAGAGTCCCAGAGGACTGCGGAGGTCACTCACCCCTTTTCCTGTGCCCTCTCCCTGCCTCCTCGGTAAAGGCACATGCTGGCATCGCAGCGCCTGTGCCTTTCTCGCAGCGACTGGTATGCTGCGTCGTCCCACCAAGATGGTCTCCTGCCAGAGAAGAGAGGGAATGAGATGAGTCCCCGGTGCCCCAGGCGTGAGGCAGATCCAGGGCACCCCCGTTCATCCTCCTTGAGCTCATTCCCAGCTGCTCCGTGAAGCTGAGACCGATGCTTGCAGGATGGCAAGGGGCTGGGCCTGCCGGGCAGTTCGTGGGCAGGCACAGCACCTGTGCCTGAGCGTCTGCAGAGCCGGGCAGAAGGACACCAACCTGATTGGAATTTGGATCCCCAGCGTGGTCATTTGGGATCGGAATCGCCTTTTGCCTCCGCAGACGGGGCAGAAGAAACGCATGGTGGCAGCGTGCAGGGC
>NW_011132129.1:0-401 GCF_000146605.3 Meleagris gallopavo
CTTAGATAGGTAGGCCACCGGTTGGCGTTTATTTCCCCATTCCTGAGTTAGCACTCCCAAGGCTGCCCCTTTATCTACAGTGACAAAGAGTTGGAAGGGTTTATTTAAGGCGGGAAGAGCTAAGACTGGAGCAGTAATTAAGCTTTGTTTTAGCTCTTTTATTAATTCTTTTTCCTCAACAGTCCACTCAAGGATGTTGGGCTCTCCATCTAATAATTTAAGATATAATCCTCTGGTTTTCTGAGCATATGACTCTATCCAGAGTCTACAATATCCTACTACTCCTAGGAATTTCCTCAATTCCCTCTTTGTTCCAAGCAAGGGTAGCTCGATAATTCCTTGAATTCTCTCTGGGGTTATTCTGCGCTTTCCCTCAGAGACTAGGTGTCCCAAATACCTAA
>NW_011132130.1:0-579 GCF_000146605.3 Meleagris gallopavo
AATGTGATGAGCACCCGGTGCCCCGGACTAAAACTCATCCATGGAACCCCTCCCCCGCCACCCTATCTCCAGTTCCAGCTTCCCAATGTTGATGGCTGTAAAGGGCCAGGCCTGCCGGGGCAGCCCCTGGGCAGGCACAGCTCTTGTGCCCTCACATCTCAAGAGCTGGCTGAAAGACACCAACCTGAATGGGATGCGGATCCCCATGAGGAGCATATCTGGAATAAACCCGACCCAGTCTCTGCAGAGGGGGCATTGGAAGCGATAAATCCCTGAGTGCAAGGCCTGTTCCTGCAGCAGAAACATGAAAAACGTGAGTGTGAGCCGGGCCTGCTGCTGCTGAGCACCTGCGGTGCCCGCAGGGTGAGGAGAGGGCTCCTACCTGGATGCAGACCCGGTGGAACCAGGCTTGTTTGCAGGCTCGGCACGCAATGGTGCTGTATGACCTGCTGTCACCCACGGGTTCCATGCAGATGATGCAGGTTGCGTCCTGCATTGGTGCTGCCTCCACTGCCTGATGTGGGCAGTGCTCCCAGCAAAAGGACCTGGGGGAAGATGGGAGGGATGGGCAAGGTGAGA
>NW_011132131.1:0-358 GCF_000146605.3 Meleagris gallopavo
AGGCTGTAGCCAAGAAGAGTGTGGTGACCCAGACTGAGGTCTCAAAACAGCACGCTAGCATTCAGGCTGCTGGCTGCAATGAGTGCCAGAGTCTGGCCCTTGAAGTGCCAGGCGATGGAGGCAACGCCTGTGTAAGGTGCGACCTTCTCAGTCTGGTGGCCTGCCTGAGGGAAGAGGTGGAGAGGCTGAGGACCATCAAGGGCTGTGAAAAGGAAATTACTGGTGGTGCCAGGCCCTATCGGCCCTGAGGTCCCGGCATGCAACTGTGGTTCCCTATGGGGCATGTGGCCTCCAGTCGCCTTGCAAACAAGTGACAGAGAGGAATCGACAGACAGACTGTGCTCCAGATACAGTGAGC
>NW_011132132.1:0-376 GCF_000146605.3 Meleagris gallopavo
TCTTGCAGAGTCTCTGAGGAAATGCGGTACAGGGAACAAGCTTCCTCAGCAAGGCTCTCTGTTACTCGCCTCGCTGAGAAAGCCCTTGCGTTCAGCACAGTAACAGCCCTGCTATTTGCTGGGGCATCTCAGGCAGCCTCGGGGGCAAAGACGAGGTAGGTAAGTGATGCAGCACACAACTTCCGGAGGACACCCAGGGACTTGGAAGGATGTCAGTCACTGCAGGCCCTCTCCCTACTGCACGTGCTCAGCGACAGCACGAGAGCATCTCCCCCTGCCATGAAGCTGGCAGCCGGCAGCGGGGAGCGGGGAGCAGGGAGGCAGCAGCTGGGGCACGGAGCTGTCAGCAGAACAGGAAGCGCACGCTAAGCGAGGT
>NW_011132133.1:0-377 GCF_000146605.3 Meleagris gallopavo
CTCTCACTGCCTTGAAAGAGATCTTCAACTGTAATGTATTCTGATATATTGATTTTGAAAGATCACTAAGATTTGTACAACAGATGCTTTTAGAGTGCTCATGGTTATACCTTTGGCTAATAGAGAATTAATAGTCGGGCAACTTTTGAATGCCAGATAGAACTAGGGGCGTTATTACTTACCCTCGAGAACCAACAATCTGCAGAAAAAGAGAGAGAAAAAAAAGACAAAACATGGTGGTGGCGAATGCGATAGGCAGTGCGAGCAGGGCGTCCCCTGCTTCAAGGTGCACTTTTCCTCTCTCACCCACCCCAGATTCTCTCTTGCTTTTATTCTTCTCAGGGTCCGAAGGGTATTTTCCATTTGTACACTGCATC
>NW_011132134.1:0-637 GCF_000146605.3 Meleagris gallopavo
TCCACGGTTCTCAGCATGTCTTCTCATGCTACTTATTTTGCTCCGCAGCTTCTGCTCTGACTCGTCATTCGTCTGTTCCCACACTCCCAGGCTCCTTTGGCCTGCAGCCACAGTGTGAAGGTGAAGCACTGGCCCTGCTCTCATGCTCCATGGGAACCAGGTGTGCTCCTGCTGCAAGCCCTCTGGGGGCTTTGCTGTTCTCTGGTCTTCTGCTCTGCCCACCGGGTTCTATCCTTCCCTAGCATGGCGGTGGGAGGGCCACCGGCACTTGGTGGCAGCAAGAGTTGCTTTCGGACCCCTCCTGCTCCAGCCTGCACGCCCACAGCCCCATCTGTGGGGGTCCCTGGCTCAACACCTGCTCACTGCCCCTGAGCCAGGACGCAGCAGGAGCTGCCCACCCTTACTGCCGTAATGGGATCTTCGCTGGTACTCTCCGGTGCTCCTTTTCCCACACCTCCCTCCTCTCCTGGAGCTCTCGGTCATACTCCATCCTCCGGATGTAGCCTGGAGGAGTGGAGCAGAGGGATTCCTGGAAAGCAAGAGAGAGGCTTATTCAGCAGCAGGTAAACGCATGGATCTGCCTCCAAAGCACCTGTGCAGAGGGGACGGCATCAGGACTGCAGATAGGGCAGAGGGA
>NW_011132135.1:0-425 GCF_000146605.3 Meleagris gallopavo
AAACAGGGACAGGCTGGCAGGCACTGGGGAGGGCTGCACGACAGAGGGACGCCCGTCTGAGTGCCGCATCAGGAGAACCTGAGCGCTGTCTGTAAGCAGAGCAGTGCTGGGATGGCAGCTTGTGGTCCTAAGCTGCAGAGATGCTGCTCTGGGCCAACAGTCTGTCATTTTGGGAGAAAACACCGTCCTTTTGGTGTTTTCTTTGCTCATTATACACTCATCATAAGAGCAAAAAACACTCAGAGCTGCCCTGGGAAACTCAGCAATCCCTATGGCGTTGTTCTCGTGGCCAGGCTTTGTTACTCGCAGCTCTTTGCACGCGCTTTGCAGACAGTCTGCTTGTGGGCAGTGCAAAGGACTGCTGCCTGCGCTGCATCCATAGACGGCAGCATTCGCTGATGGAGCTGTGGGAGTTCTGAGCGAGC
>NW_011132136.1:0-1412 GCF_000146605.3 Meleagris gallopavo
CGTTCAGGTTGCTGGCTGCAATGAGTGCCAGAGTCTGGCCCTTGAAGTGCCAGGCGATGGAGGCAACGCCTGTGTAAGGTGCGACCTTCTCAGTCTGGTGGCCTGCCTGAGGGAAGAGGTGGAGAGGCTGAGGGCCATCAAGGACTGTGAGAAGGAAATTGACTGGTGGTGCCAGGCCCTATCGGCCCCGAGGTCCCAGCATGCGACTGTGGCTCCCTATGGGGCTTGTGGCCTCCAGTCGCCTTGCAAACAAGTGACGGAGAGGAATCGACAGACAGACTGTGCTCCGGATATAGTGAGCCCCCAGTCTGCTCCTTCCCCTCACAATACTTATGTAGAACTAGAGGGTGTGGGACTGGGACAAACTCTTCCCAAAAGGGCAAGGTGATATCCACTGCTCAGTGGCGGAGCCTCTGTCCCTTTGTTGCCGAGCAGAGCAAAGCTGTTGAGAGAGAAGGATGGGTGGAAACAGATACCTACTCGGCGTTGTGGGCGTCCCCCCCCCAGACCATGCTCGGCTCCCCAGGTGCCTCTGCGGAATTGATTTGAGGCCCTGGAACCCGAGGGAGAGGTGTGTGCAGGTGTGGAAGGAGGCCCACCTGTGAGGGTGCCTCAGGGGAAGCGGTCAACCCCGCGCCTCAAGACTTCCTACACCCGAAAGGATAGAAGGGTGGTTGTCATAGGCGACTCCCTGCTGCAAGGAACCGAAGGCCCTATATGCCGGCCCGACCCTACCCGCAGAGAGGTGTGCTGCCTCCCTGGGGCTCGAGTCAGAGACATTGCTAGGAGACTTCCCAGACTGATCTGCCCTTCTGACTACTATCCACTATTGATAGTACAGGCTGGCAGTGAAGAAGTCGGTAAAATAAGCCTGAAGGCTATCAAAGATGACTTCAGGCGACTGAGGCGGGTAGTTGAAGGAACAGGTGTGCAGGTGGTTATTACATCTGTACCTTCAGCGGCAGGAAAGGATACTTGGATGAGCCTAAAAACCCATCTCTTGAACAAGTGGCTTAGGAGTTGGTGCAAACGCAGGAGTTTTGGTTTTTTTGATCATGGGGCAATTTACTCGGCACCTGGCATGATGGCTGCAGATGAATGCAGCCTGTCTCCACGGGGAAAGAGGATTCTAGCTGAGGAACTGGCGGGACTTATTGACAGGTGTTTAAACTAGGTATGAAGGGGGAAGGGGACAAAATGACGACCGCTGGGATTGAGGGGGCAGTTCGAGGCTCCAAACAGAACTTGATGGGTGGAGACAGTGGAGTTCAAAGGGCTTGGAGAGAGGTGGAGGGATGCTGCTTCTCTTAAGTGCCTGTATACTAATGCGCGTAGCATGGGGAATAAACAGGAAGAGCTGGAGTTCTGCGTGCGGTCGCCAGTCGATGATCTCATCGCGATCACGGAGACGG
>NW_011132137.1:0-1339 GCF_000146605.3 Meleagris gallopavo
CCAGAGAGATGACACCAGTGGCTCTCCCTTGTCCACTGAGGTAGTGACACCATCACAGAAGGCCACCAGGTTGGTCAAGCAGGATTTGCCCTTGGTGAAGCCATGCGGGTTCTCCTGTATCGGCTCCTTGCCTTCCGTGTGCCTCAGCACTGCTTCCAGGAGGATCTGCTCTATGATCTTCCCCGGCACAGAGGTGAAACAGACAGGCCAGTAGCTCCCGGGGTCTTTTTACCCTTTGTAAAAATGGGTGTGATATTGCCTTTCTTCCACTCACCAGGGACCCCACCTGACTGCCACGACTTTGCAGATGTCACTGAGAGTGACTTGGAAACAACATCAGCCAATTCCCTCAGGACTCTGTGGGAAAATTTGGTTCCCATGGGCTTCCTCAATTATCCCCAAAAGAGTCGGAGGAGAGGCTTTATCTTTCTTTATTCAAATAAGGAAGGCATACCCCCGTGGGGTCTCACCAAGGATGGGATTTTGCAGAATCCCTTTTATCCTGCCTTCCGTTCGCATTGCCCCTTCCTTCTTTCCTCAGTGGCTGAAGTACGTGGAGGTTGCAGACTTCCCGGTCCCCCGAAGGTTCCCCCTTGTGTGTAACCTTTCAGGCCTGCACAGCACATCCACAGTTCGCAAGTCCAATTTGTCTACAGACTTTTGTAACTAAAAGCTTTGCTGGCGAGAACGTGCAGGCAGAGTGGAAAGGAATGTACACTGACTTGCAAGCGAGGGCATCTCATTCACAAGTCTCTGATTAGCAAAGGCATCTCGTTTACGAGTCTCCCTGCGTAAGTGATTTTATTTGCAAGGGGATCTTCAAATTTCAGATCTCTTGGTCTCTAAAACACAGTCAGCCCCTGGCCCCCTAGCAGTCCATTTCCCTTTGCACTGGACTTCTTCCTGGCTAGGGGCTTCCTCGACACTGGCTTGTCTCATCGAAGCATAGAATGGCCTGTGTTGAAAAGGACCCCAAAGATCATCTCGTTTCAAAGCCCTGCTATGTGCAGGGTCGCCAACCAGCAGACCAGGCTGCCCAGAGCCACATCCAGCCTGGCCTTGAATGCCTCCGGGGATGGGGCATCCACAACCTCCTTGGGCAACCTGTGCCAGTCACGATTCTTATGTAGAACAGATAGAAAGGCATGTAGATTTCCACTGCCATGTAGGGGCTAGCTCTGCTTCCCTACTGTGCCTGTACCAAAAACTGAATGTATGAAATAAACTAATGTTTTACCTACAAGACTTTGCTGTACTTTTGATGTTAATATTAAGTTAGGTTGTAGAGTAGATTCTGGATGTGGGTTTTTTTTGTATTTTAAGATAGATTTTTTTTTTT
>NW_011132138.1:0-551 GCF_000146605.3 Meleagris gallopavo
CTAAAAAATGCTCCTGGCGCGTATTTTTTATCTGATTGTTCAGAACCATATTTAAAACCAATGAAAATATCTCCAATTGAAATATAGTCCTTCATCCTATAGGACGCATTGGAGATTGGGCCTGGTTTATCATACTGCTCCAAAGGCTCAGAGCATATTCTGACAGTCAAAAGCTCAGGTTCTACCCCAATCTCATTTAAATAATCGTAAAATCCAGAAATAATCCAATTATCCATGATCTCTTCGAAGGACAACCCCTCTCTGATATTTTCGTCATCCAAAATGACATTCAACGCTTCAACAATACGTCTAGGCAAAGCAGGAAGATCGGCAATTTGTATAAGATTTGTCATCAAATCAGTATAAACGGATAACGATTAGTTTAAAAGTCGCTCTCATCCAAAGATGAGGTGATTATCAATAAAATGTATGATACCATTACTGTTCTAATTATTAATTACAGATCCACATGAGATTGATTAGCAAATTCCAAGATTACTACGATACTGCCTTGGCCGAAGGGCGGGACGAAAGTATTCTGTATATTCGCA
>NW_011132139.1:0-435 GCF_000146605.3 Meleagris gallopavo
ACTGGGACAACATCCTGTCCCTGAAGTTTTCACCGTCACCGTAACCGTGGAACCTGGCGCCGTCCCAACCCGTCTGCCTTGAGAGCGCCATCAGCGTCCTACAGCTCCCTGCCAAGTTGGGAGGGAGTGCTGATTGGGCTGAGGGGAGAAGGGCACTACAGAGGGATCTGGATAGGCTGGATCGATGGGCCTAGGTAAACTGAGTGAGTTTCATTAGGCCCAAGTGTCGGGTCCTGCTTTTTGGTCACAACAACTCCAGGCAAGCCTACAGGCTTGGAGAGGAGTGTCTGGAAAGCTGCCTGATGGGAGGGGATCTTGTTGTACTGATGGACAGCCGACAGTCTGCTGAAGCCAGCAGAGTGCCCGGGTGGCCAAGAAAGCCAATGACATCCTGGTTTGGATCAGGAATGGTGTGGTGAAGCAGGACCAGGGAAG
>NW_011132140.1:0-982 GCF_000146605.3 Meleagris gallopavo
TGCCACTTGGAGTAAGTGGATTGCGCTGATTACGCAGCGAGCGCAGATGGGGAATCTCAACCGTCCAGGAATCCTAGAGGTGATCATGGACTAGCCTGAAGGCAAAAAGTTTGGAACACTGCCAGCAGAAGAGGTATCACGTGCTAAAGAGGCCCCACCATACAATGAACTACCAGAAAATGAGAAGACATACGCCCTATTCACAGATGGATCGTGTTGTATTGTGGGGAAACACCGCAGATGGAAAGCCGCTGTGTGGAGCCCCACATGACAAGTTGCAGAGGCCACTGAAGGAAAAGGAGAATCGAGCCAATTTGCAGAGGTAAAGGCTGTCCAACTGGCCTTGGATGTTGCTGAACGGGAGAGGTGGGCAATGCTTTATGTTTACACTGACTCATGGATGGTGGCAAATGCCCTGTAGGGGTGGTTACAGCAGTGGGAGCAAAACTACTGGCAAAGAAAGGGTAAACCTATTTGGGCTGCTGAGCTGTGGAAAGATATTGCTGCCCGAATAAAGAATATGGTTATAAAGGTGCGTCACGTAGATGCCCATGTGCCCAAGAGTCGGGCTACTGAAGAACAGCAAAATAACCTCAGGTAGACAGAGCTGCCAGAATTGAGGTGGCTCAAATAGACCTGGACTGGCAGAACAAGGGTGAATTATTTCTAGCTCGATGGGCCCATGAGACCTCAGGCCATCAAGGGAGAGATGCGACATATAAGTGGGCTAGAGACCGAGGGGTGGATTTAACTATGGATGCTATTGCGCAAATCATTCATGACTGTGACACGTGTGCCACAATTAAACAAGCCAAGAGAATGAAACCTCTCTGGGAGGAAGGGCAATGGCAAAAGTACAAATATGGGGAGGCATGGCAGGTTGATTATATCACCTTGCCACGATCTCGTAATGGTAAGCGTTATGTGCTCACCATGGTGGAGGCAACAACTGGGTGGCTTGAAAACCTATGCAGTACCCCAC
>NW_011132141.1:0-555 GCF_000146605.3 Meleagris gallopavo
AGCATGGCCGCATAGACAAAGCACTGCAGTCAGGTGGTGTGGTGCCAGCACCTGCAGTGGGGTCAGGAGTCAGCCAAGCAGTGGAAAAGCTTTGTGCGAAGAACACGGGTGATTTTATGGATATTTTGGAGCAAGACAGGCTCCATTTTGGGACTGACTTATCTTTTTTTGGAGGAAAGGAACTCCAGATGTTCCTATTGCCCTCAGGCCCTCGGGATCATCTGTTCCCATTTGTGTTGGGTTGTCCATCTGCAAGGCAGATGGGAAACACCTGAGAAGCAGCCTCCTGCTCCATTCCCCATGTTGCTGTCCCCTGCACAGCCCTGCTCACCGGATATCTGGTCTGGAATTGGTTTCCATGGCCATTTGAGTCTCATTCTGCCAGCATGGCCGTGTTGACAAAGCCACTGCAGTCAGGTGGTGTGGTGCCAGCACCTGCAGTGGTGTCAGGAGTCAGCCAAGCAGTGGAAAAGATTTTGGGTAGGAACCCGGGAGATTTCATGGATTTTTTTGGAGCAAGACAGGCTCCATTTTGGGACTGACTTATCTTTTTTT
>NW_011132142.1:0-511 GCF_000146605.3 Meleagris gallopavo
CAAGAACAAGGACAATACGTAAAGAAATCAGGATGGATGTAATTTGAAAATTCTTTTCAGCTGACCTGGCATCCTGGGGCAAGCTGAAGACTAGACAGGACACCAGTACAGAAAGAGAGAACCAACAGCACAGGGGGGTGCCATAGAGAAACTGGAAAGTGACCAAATCTCTGCTCAGATAGAAACCGCTGTGTGAGGAGAAAGCTGATGGTGATACCTTCTGCCAGTGAGGAGCACAGTGGGAGGATGAGGAAGGACTCACACCAGTGCCATAGCCTAGCGCAGAGCTACAATTCCAAAGCGATTATAAGGTTTTATTTAACAATGCTGTGTGGGATGATTCAGCTGCTTCAAGCTACAAACAAGCTGCAAGTGATTGATTAATCAGTGCATCTCAGCAAACCTCAAAAACCTGATCGGTGGAAAAAATAAACAGAAAGTGCCATCTCAAATAGCATATAATCAACCTACAGAATTTAATCCAGCAGGCAGGCCTGTGGCCAAATTCTGT
>NW_011132143.1:0-1059 GCF_000146605.3 Meleagris gallopavo
AAGTGAGCCTCAGCATATCAACACCAGTAACTTCTTTTCATAGCAGCTATGAAAAATGGGGCAGTGGAGCTAGGGGGTAGTTTAAGGAATTTATTTCACTCGAGTTACAACTGCAGAACGTGTAGCAAAAGTTGACAGTTCTCGTAAGAAAAGGAAACGTGCAGTGGGCATTTACACAAAGGGGGTGGTTAGAACTATCAGAGCTGACAAGATTTCTCAGGTACAGCTGGGAAGGAGATCACAGATTACATTTCCAAACTGAGTTTTCTAAAGTGATGATTAAAGCCTCAGTACAACATTGTGGCTTTCTGAGCAGCAGTCACACGTGGCAGCTAAAGGATAAAATGTCTTCCGCCAGCCTCCTGTGGACCCAAGCATCCCCTCTGAGCCTCTGTCTCCTGATACCAACTGCTTCATTCTTACCGAGCCGACACACTTCTCACTCAAACTTCAGAGATTCTTTGCCAAAGCCTGGCTTCCTTTGCCATTGCAGGGTGTAGCTATACAAAACAAAGGAGAAGCAGAATAATCATTTTAGAGAAAGCAAATTAAAATATTTGCTTTAAGGGCTATGGAACTGACTATTTACAAGGTGAAACCATTCTGTTTTCCACTTACCCCTTCTTTGAAAGGACGGAGATTATTTCATTCAACAGTTGGTCTGGATTCAGTAGTTGAGTCCTGGTAACATTACAGTGTGCCTAAAAGCAGACAGCTCAATTAAAAAAAAATAAATAGAATCATAGAATATATCTATTTCCCAAAACTGAAGATATTACGGAAACTTTTCATGCTGAAAACTGCAGAACATCTAACCATATAGACAAAGGCCTCAGCTCCCCAGTATGATCATCGTTAAAGACACTGGAATAATAGCAGGAACACTAACCAACAACTTCTGGACAATTAATAGCAAAGCACGTGCACATGGCTGGGGAATTGCCTGTGCTGTGCTGCTCTGCTGAGACTGAGTGCTTCAGATGTCAAGGAACACACAAGGTTCCGTGAGGCTTTTCTAGCCCCCAACTAGCAGAGTGCAAAAAACCCCAACAAAACAAC
>NW_011132144.1:0-333 GCF_000146605.3 Meleagris gallopavo
TGCGCACAGGAGACCGCTCATTCGTCGGAGAAAAGCAGCGGGCTGAAGTTGCCCGTTCTCGGCAAGCGAGAAACACGAGACAGCTGCTGACGGCTGAAAGAGGCATACGGGGAGACGCGCTATTTCTCGGCCAGCTACGGCAAAGTCTCCGGAGAGGTTCAGCGCGAATGCTGCCTTTCTTCCGCGCGAGACGTCGGAAGAGTGCGATCCGATGCCGACAACTGCGAATTCTGCCTCCTGCACGACCTGCAAGTGGGGGGTTTTTTCTCCGCAGTCCTGAAAGGGTCTCTCCCAACTTTATGAAACGCGCTCTCTGAGAGCACTGCATCTGTC
>NW_011132145.1:0-1005 GCF_000146605.3 Meleagris gallopavo
AAAGCAACATGGTGCACAGAGTGCAGCCATGTGCTCCGAGCAAGGAGCACAGGTTTGTGCAAGAGGCCCGGATGCAGGGCAGTGCCTTCATGACTGTATTGTGTCCAACAGGTGGCAGCAGAGCTGCGGTGCTCCCAAGTGCCGTAACAAGTGCACGGAGAGATGTGTTGGTCTCTGTGGAAACAGCAAGGAAGTGGAATGTGCATTTCCCGGCATGCCCCGGAACCTCACTTTGCTGACTGGTCATTGTCTGCCCAGCAGGTAAGGGCGATGCACACCCGCCAGCGTTTACCCATCCAGAGCCCGGCACAATAGGGTTCCCCCAGAGCTCTGAATTGCGCTTCATGGTGCCCAGAAGGCTGCCTATCCTCTTTGTTCTGTGTCTTGCTTGTCTCTGGTCTTGCACTGTTTTCACTATTACATTCTCTTGTCCTCCTATTTTTGTGTTCCTTGCCCCATTCTCTTGGCCTAATGACCCCTTGGCTTTGTGTTGCCACATTCATGTCGGCATTCAGTTTTGGCGTTCCCTGCCGTATTGTCTGGGCCGTCATCCTTGGCATTTCCTTCCATGTTCTCTTGGCCCTTGCCTTTGCCTGGGCATTCCCTTGCCCTCCTGTTTTTGTGGAACCCGCACCTGGGGCGGGGTGCAGCCCTGCGAGCACAGCTGGGGGCAGTTTGGCTGTGGAGTGGGGCAGAGCCAGGCTCCACCCCTCCCTGATCCCATGTAAGGGCTGGGAAGAGTAGGGGCAGCATCTGAACCTGGGGAGTGCTTCCTTTGGAGTATGCCTTGTTCTTTGGTGATGGAGTGAGTGTATTTTTTTCTTTTTTTTCTTCCTCCATTGTGGAGCTGCTCTCTCTCTTTTTTAGCAGGGAACCCTGAGCGTACTTAAGGGCTGGTAGGACCTGGAAGCTGCTTCCTTCACTTCAGAGTGTGGGGCAGTATTGGTCCTTGGAATGGGGTAAGTGGTTTCTTTTTCTTTCAGGGCTGTGATCTTCTCTTTTTGG
>NW_011132146.1:0-650 GCF_000146605.3 Meleagris gallopavo
CCAGCGTGCAGCCAGGAGAGGAGGGGCGGCTCAGGAGCACGATGGGAGCCCTTCGTATCTGTTGAGTCTCCTGACCTTCCAGCTCTGCAGAGACATCTCGTGTCTCAGTGACAGTCTGCAGCCCCCACAGCCCCCCGACCCGGCCCCCAAAGGCCCGCTGCCTCTCTCTCCCCCCACGCACACAGATGGCCCGCTGGGCACCGGCACCGCTGTCCCACCAGCGGATTCGTCGCCCGGCCCGCAATGAGTCTGTCAGCACCGCGTGTTTATTTCGAGAGTGCCGGCCCGGGCACCCGGTGGTTTCCATAGGAGGAAGAAATGTTTCCCGAGGAGGGCCCTGGCACACACTGCCCCGAGGAGCGGCGCACGCTGATGTGTGGAATCAGACTCTGTGACCACAAAGCAGTTATAAAAGCAGGTGTGTTTAATCAGGGCTGCAACGCCGGGTGCAAGGGGCAGAGCTGCTCCTAACTCGCACAGCGTCAGGAAGAAGTGCTGCAGCGAGAGGCCGAACTGATACGTGATCAGTAGTTTCCAGGAATTGGGATCCACGTTCCTTACGTTCCGAGAACCCAGCAGCACGCGGCCCCCCCTCGCGCGTGCGCAGTGAGCGGTGAGGGTCTCCTCCTGGTGGCCGTGGGATGCAGAAT
>NW_011132147.1:0-576 GCF_000146605.3 Meleagris gallopavo
ATCGCACTCCTTCGCTCTCACGCGTAGAAAGCGGCATTCGCGCTGAACTGCTCCGGAGACTTTGCCGTCGCTGGCCGAGAAATCGCGTTTCTCCCCGAACTCCGCTTTCAGCCGTCAGCAGCGGTCTCGTGTTTCTCGCTTGCCGAGAACGGGCCACTTCAGCCGGCTGCTTTTCTTTGACGAGTGAGCGGGCTCCTGTGCGCGCATCGGAAATGAGCGCAGAATGCACTACGCCTACCTCTGAATACTATGTCTCTGCCTTTATTTCGAGCCACAATTCATGCTAGTCAGGTTTCCACTGCTACACATCTGCATTCAGAGAGGAAAAGAGTGGAAGGGAAAACCAGCTCTAATAAGGCATTTGCAAGTTCGAGGAGCGACAGCTGTAGTGCTCTCAGGGAGAGCGTTTCAGAAAGTGGGGAGAGATCCTTTCAGGACTGCGCAGAAAAAACCCCCCACTCGCAGGTAGTGCAGGAGGCTGAATTCGCACTTGTCGGCATCGGAATCGCACTCCTTCGCTCTCACGCGTAGAAAGCGGCATTCGCGCTGAACCGCTCCGGAGACTTTGCCGTAGCT
>NW_011132148.1:0-460 GCF_000146605.3 Meleagris gallopavo
GAGTGCTTCCTTTGGAGTATGCCTTGTTCTTTGGTGATGGAGTGATTGATTTTTTATTTTTTTTTTTTTTCTCCTCCTTTGTGGAGCTGCTCTCTCTGTTTTTTAGCAGGGAACCCTGAGCGTACTTAAGGGCTGGTAGGTATTTGGACCTGGAAGCTGCTTCCTTCACTTGAGAGTGTGGGGGAGTATTGGTCCTTGGAATGGGGTAAGTGGTTTCTTTTTTCTTTCAGGGCTGTGATCTTCTGTTTTTGGGGGATGGCAAGTGCACTGAAGGGCTGCTAGGTGTAAGAGCAGCATCTGAATCTGGAGACTGCTTCCTTTGGGGTGTGGAGTGAGCCCTTAGAATGGGGTGAGTGATTCCTGCTTGATTTCAGAGCTGTGAGCTCTGCTTTTTCTGGAGGATCTCAAGCTGGATGGCTGTAATTAATAGGGCTATGTGCTAATTGCATCCATGCGGTGG
>NW_011132149.1:0-422 GCF_000146605.3 Meleagris gallopavo
CCGTGTCCCGACTCAGCTGCTCCATACGCAGCCGAACCTGCTCATGCATATCGCCACGCATGAGGTGAATCCCCAGAAGGGTAATTGCCATAAACGCCAGGGTGATGAACACCACCCGAGCCATAGCCGCTAGCCGCTAGCAGGTGCGTACCGCACTCGCTGAAGGCCGAGGGCGAAGTGCCACAGCGCTGCCTCTCTTGCAGCTCCCTGACACCCCTACCCCACCCTCCATTGTGACTCGTCTGCTGATGTCACAAACCCGGCCACATCACTGCACGCTGTCACAAACACGGCCACATCACTGCATGTTGTCACAAACATGGCCGCATCACTGCACGCTGTCACAAACATGGCCACATCACTGCACGTTGACACAAACATGGCCACATCACTGCATATTGACACAAACGCGGCCACATCAC
>NW_011132150.1:0-1428 GCF_000146605.3 Meleagris gallopavo
ACAAAATATTATTACGAAAACACAACAGTACACTATAAATTTTCGAGTGAAGCAGCAGCAGCACTGTAATTTGCAGTTAACTTTGAAAACATAGGAATAGCCTGACAGACTGAGCTAGGTCAGTTTCCTAATGAAATGGATCATCAACCTTAATTTCATTCAACAGAATTTATTCTACTAGCAAAAAAGAAATTTTGTAACAGGATTGCTACTTTCCAATTTAATGAGATAGCTGCTTTGAAAATAAAGCATTTGGTATAAAAAGTCTGAGACTACACAAATAGATAGAATAATCATAACACTAAGAGGACTTTGCACATACGCACACACAAAATGACATGTTTTCATAAATTTAGAGCAAGAAACAAAAAAGATAAATTCAACATCTGATTGTGGAGACTCAATCCTATGCCCATATGCAAGATTATTACTTTTGATTGTGTTAAATCTATGCATAGGCAGAAAATCACAAGGTTTTATAAAGCAGAACTGGAAGCTTTCTTGGTCTAAAAGAGACATGGTTTTGGTCTGAATATGAATCATATTTGACACTGATACGAGACCAGAACATTCCTCTTAGATATTTTATTATATGAGACATGGAAATGACACCACAAGAACAGCTAATACGGAATACTCAATCCTCCTGGAAGTTCTGAAGAGGGGCAACTCCTGTAAGAGTACTTTACACAAACCAAAGTGGCTTAGCTCTCTGCATCAAGTGTGAAACAGTATTAAGGAAGATTTGAAAAATTAAAGTGGCACTATCAGTAGCAGCTAATTAACAAGGGTTACACAGTGGATTAGTCAAAGTCTGACCAGAAGATTTATCTTTTTAGAGACGACACACCAGGATGCTTCTGAGTACTGCATTTATGGAAGGTACATGACAATGTTCAGTTCTGTACAAATTTCAGAAATTTTAACAAACGGAATGTTTACAAACGTAAATGGACAGCTGATTTAGACAGCAGTTATGTTACATCTCATTTTATGGCAAAGCTGAGTGGTCAATAAGTGTTTTGGCTATTTTTTTCCAATATAGTCAGAATTACACACCTTCCAACTTCCATGAAAAATGCTAATAAAAATGCATCATTATTTTTTTACTGAAGCAGAAGCAGTGATAGTAGGGACTTCAATTATAAATAATGTAACAAAAAATTAAGGTGTTTGCATTAGCAAACAACACCCTCAGGTTAACAACTGTGTTACAAAAATTACCTTTCTTTTTCTAGCAAACCCACATAAGCTGTGAAGACCCTTCAAAGGGGATATCCTTTACTGAAATGATTCCTGTTGTGAACTCATACCTTATTTCAGACTCTTTAGTTCTTCAGTAGATTCAGTCAATCACTGTAAAAAGCAAAGAACTGTACGGGTTGACGGTTGGACTAGATGATCCTCTAGAGTCGACCTGCAGGCATG
>NW_011132151.1:0-5247 GCF_000146605.3 Meleagris gallopavo
AAAAAAAAAAAAAGTAGTAGATGTGATGAGTGATTTCTATGCCCCACACACTCTTCTGTAGCATCTGTGGCATGAGACAAGATCTCAGTCATCACCTTCTTCAACCCCTCAGTGCTGCTATCAGTCAGTCCAAGCCCCTTTTGGAAAGCTGTATTTAATTCATCAGACTCTTTACCTCCTGTACTCATATTGAAAGCCTCTTTGAGGAGTTTATTCCTCTGTAGGTCACCAGCCTTCAAGTCTAAAGATGTTTGCAGCCCATTTGTAACTATTGGTGTTTTTCCAACGGTGTTGTACACAACCAGCCCAGTGAGAAGCAGCAGCCTTCTGATTTACCCAGAGGTTTCACTGCCATCAGGCTTGTGAAATGTACACTCTAATGGTGGGAATAATGCTCTAATATGTCTGTAGTCAAGATTTTAGCTGCAGAGTCATTTGTTACACAGGATGTAAGGTTGGACATGGAATTCCATGCTCTGGCTCTGATTTCTCTGAAACAGAGCCATTTATTTGTGTGGAATCTCTGAATCACAATGCTTACCTGCTTTGAGGTTTAATCAAGGAAGCTGTAAGAGTGCCAGGTATTGTATAAAAGCAAGATGCAATTATTAAAAGTGGGCTTTGACTTTTTAAAGATAGAGTAATAGATGCTGAGTAATAAATTCCATTAACGATTACAAGGAAATGTTCTTATTTTTGAAGTTTGGCAATATTGTTTTTTTTCCTTTTGGTTGATGTTTAGTAGTTATTCTGGTTTTGCTGTTTGTCATCTAAAAGTACTGGAAACAACTAGATGACAAAATAAATTCTTTTTCTTCCTAGGGTGTCCCACCACTTTCAAAAATGCATTTATATTTAGCAATTGAAGCATCCTGCTTTGACATGGCTTTAAGCAAGATGTTCAGCTTTCAACAAATATAATTTTGAGTCATTATATTTGTTAAGCAAGTATATGGTTGTAACCAAGATGTTCAGCTTTCAGATTTAAACAGTTTTGAGTCATTAAATTTGTTAAGCAAGTATATGGTTGTAATTTTTGGTGACAATTTTACATTTCTACATTTATGTAAGCAATTTCACTGACCTAATGTATTTGTCATTATATGTATGTGCATGTTTTTCCTAGCTTGGAAATTAATGGCTTAATAGATTCCAATTTTTCTCTCTCAATTTGGAATGGAAAAATGTATAAAGTGTCCTATTTGTCTATGATGGGAAATCTGCTTCCTGTCCACTTACATCAACAGCTCTGAACAGTGCTGCAAATTCAGTCTGAACTTGATTGCTGTCAGAAGTGTTTCTACAGTTAAGAAGCTGCAGTGTAGCACTTGGTTCCACATGAAGAGAATCAAATGTGCTTTAGGATTTACTTTGCTGTGCTGTTGAACGTGCCTTAATTCTGCAAGTTTAAAATGAGACATTCAAAGCTAGCTGTTGCATCTTACTCACCTACTGGTTTTTGTTGGAGGAAATCTTTCTTGCAACAAGCAAAGGCACAGAAAATAAAGATCTAACTTTTGGTTGTTATATTACTTTGTTTTCAGGAAACTAGAGCACTGAACTCCTGCTTGAACAGGACGAACCAAAAGAATCCATGATATTTCAACCTCAGCCTCAGTTTCCCTTCCTTACAGCATTATAAGAATTTGTAGGATTGCCTTCATGACATGCTTGAAAGAAAATACCAAAGACAAATATTTTTCTTCATACCGAGTTACCAAAAATCCAGTATCATTTTCTGCAAAACAGATGTTGCTATTTCTTAAAGAGGGAAAACTGCGGTGAATATATGTCCAGCTGGTGTAGTTGTGTAATCTTGAGCTTGTTGGAGATGCTGACCCACCCAGATGTGGGCACATCTATTAGGCAGAGTCCTGTGCTTGATTCCCTGACTCATATTGTAAAGAGAGAAAGAGCCCAGCCTCGTGCTCAAGATTTTATGATGGAGCGTAAATCAGGTCTGCCTGTACTTGACCAAGGTTGAAATCCACAGTGCTGCATGGTAATTAGATTTTTAAAAGATTTTTTTTCCTCTGGTTTATTTATATAGCAGTAATTACCTCCAGCACACAGTCGGAGTGACTGCTTGTCTTTCATGACCATACTTTTACCCTTTCATTTGACTGTCCTGTGCTTCTGTGGCTGATAGAGAGCTTCATTCATTATCCCCGAGCCCCTTCCCCTGCTAGCCCTTGCGCAGTGGCACAGCAGGGAGCACAAGGTTATTGTGTGGTAACTTGAGTGGGAGTGGACGTGAAGAGCTGAGCAAGAGATGCATCCCTCAGCACTGAGCCGGCAGGATTGTTCCCAAACCTTTCTTGGAGCCATAGCCTACACAAGAGGAACAGAGTTTCACAGTGGTTGTGAGACCAGATTTCCTCTTCTCACCAAGACTTTCATCAGAGTGTCTGACTCCTTCCGGGGAATATTTAGCACAGGTACAGAAATGTTCCTTAAAAAATGCAACATTTTCCTGCACTCCTTGTTTCTCTTATCTGTTCCCTCCACCCTTTCATATCTAATAGCTTCTGAACTTGTTGCTGTGTTTGAAATAAATTTGACAGTGATTGGTTTAAGAGATATTTAGTTCCTACTTGTTTTTTCTTAGTATAAGAAAAGGCTCATCATTTATTTTTACATAGAAAAAGTAAGCCTCAACTTAACCTTATTGTTTCAGACATACAGAACCTTTTTACATCATGCAAGTCCTAGAACTTTTATTGCTGCTTTATCTTCAGTAGACATTGAGAAATCCAGTGATGAAATATCCAGTCATCAGAAACCACAGCTTTTTAGTTCCAAACTTTCTTGGTTGTATCTTGAGACTACAGGCAAAGCCCAACATTTTGTCATAGCATGGGGAGTCTGAGCTGCTCTGAGTGGGATGAACCATACAAGATGCCCTGTCAGAGTGCTTAGTGGCCCACCAGGAAAGTAGCTAAGTCTGTGCCTAGCAGTTTGTGTGCAAACAGTCAGTGACCCTCTTTCAGATGAAACTGTGAAAGCAACAAACATTAACTCAAGATTTTTAACCCACTGTGTTTGGTGCCATAGAGACATTGAGTTCAGATGTGCTACTAAGGGACATGGGTTAGAGGGGAAATATTGGTGGTTGGTAGATGGTTGGACGGGATGATTTTGGAGGTCTTTTCCAACTTTGGTGATTGTATGATTCTATGACAGAACTGGTTTGGTGTCTGGAGACAGTATTCCATCACCCTTCACATCACTCTTATCTATAGGTACCATTACCTGCACTGAAGGTGTTTGGAGGAATGTTCATTATATTTTTCCCTTCAGCTCTTGTTGAATTTCTTGTTTCAACCACAGATGCTTATCTACCTTCATTTCACAACCTCTAAACATTTCACATTTTGAGTTATATTTTCGCTACTGTATCTGAGCTGAAGTAAGAATGGGGATAGCAGCTCTGCTAATGGGGAATTGAGACACACAGACTAGAGGTACAGGATTCATATGCCTGTGATCTAACCCCGTAAAAGCCAGAGAATTTTCTATTCTAAGTTAGTCATCTAGACTGCTCTTTAGTGTAATGAGAGAGATGTCTGGATGTCCATCCCATCCAAAAGTGGGATGAAACCTCAGTTGAGATGGCTGTCCATCTCTGTTAGCTTCTAAAAGCAGTTAAGTGGCTGTCTTCAAGTAGAGCGTAACTTTTAGCTGACTGTAGTTGGAGAAGGTGACTCCCATGCCTGCCAGTTTGCCCGAGGTCATACAAGGATCTTAAATCTGGATTTAAACTCAATGTACAACCTATTTGTGGAGCAGCAAAAGTGTGGGATTTCTGGAGGATTTCTGGGAGGTGTCTTTGCAGAGGACATCAGAAGGCTTCAAGTAAAACATTTGAAATAGAGCATTTTTAGTCCGCGGGTGAGAGCTAAGGAGGTTGGCCACATGGGGGGATAACATTAACTACATGGAGGCACTGCAACCAGCTGGATAATTCCAACTCCCCTTACAACGTGAAGAAATGTGGGTTTTAAAGCATCATCAGCCCTCCCAAAAGCAAACAAAGTTGGTGAGTCAGTAAACAATGGAGTTCATAAAGTGCCATTTACTTCCACCTCCGTCTGAAGCAGTAAATTCAGATCAGATTCTCACTAGCTGTCTGGGCACACCGGGGTCTTGATTTCTTTTTGAAAGGCATGGGTAGCAGTCACTTCTCTTTTCCAAGATGTCAAGAAAGCTTTGGTGTAACAGTCAGTGAGACAAAGCACCTGTTGTCAGCAGTGGTTCTGCTTCTACCTGGCAATTGTACATGCTGTTGCTAATATTTCAACTATTTTTAATTATCATAGAATCATAGAATCATGGAATCATAAAATCACATGGTAGGATAGGACCTACAAGATCATCTAGTCCACCTTTCCTCCCATTGCCATTACTACAACAAGCCACTAAAACATATCTTGTAGCTCCTCATCCAGATGCCTCTTGAACACTGCTGGGGATGGCAACTCCACCACCTCCCTGGGCAGGCCATTCCAGTGCCTGACCACTCTCTGGGAGAAAAAGTTCTTCCTTATGTCTAGTCTAAACCTCCTCTGGTACAACTTGTGGCCATTTCCTTGCATCCTGTTTGTTGCCTGGGAGAAGAGACCAAACTTCTCATCACAGCTTCCCTTCAGGAAGTTGTAGAGAGTAATGAGGCCTCCCCTGAGCCTCCTCTTCTCCAGACTAAACAATCCCAGCTCCCTCAGCCGCTCTTCATAAGACCTGTGCTCCAGACCCCCCATCAGTTTTGTTGCCCTTCTCTGGACATGTTCCTGGGCCTCAATGTCTTTTTTGTAGTGAGGGGCCCAAAACTGAACATAATACTCAAGGTGCAGTCTCACCAGTGCTGAGTACAGGGGAATGATTACTACTCTGCTCCTGCTGGCCACACTATTTCTGGTGCAGGATAGGATGCCATTGGTCCTCTTGGCCACCTGGGCACACTGTCTGCTCATGTTCAGCTGAGCATCAACCAACACTCCAAGGTCCCTTTCCTATTCACAGTCATCCAGCCACTCATCCCCAAGCCTATAGCGCTGCATGTGGTTATTGTGACCAAAATACAAAACCCAGCACTTGGCCTTGTTAGGGCCAAGTAATGCCAAGATTATTTTCTCTTTATATGGAGAATACCAGCTAGATTTCACAATTTACAGAGTTTTCTGTTAGGAACTTAAGTGAACAGAATCTGCACAACGATGTTACATAAGTCCTACCTTCTGCTGAGAAAAA
>NW_011132151.1:5267-7549 GCF_000146605.3 Meleagris gallopavo
AAAAAGATGGTATTTTACAACTGTATGAGGAAAGCAAAGAAAGCACTTTCGCAGTGTTGGTGCCAACATCCACACCCATAGTCCTCAAACCTATTGCCCAACTGCTGTCCAGTCTTAACGATGTTTGGTATGCGAGCTCAGCTGCTTTCAAAGCATTACAGCAACTGCTGTGGCCTTTCAGAGCCTGCAGCTCTCTTCTCTCTGCACTGGAGCTCACACAGAATTGGACTGTGTCCCACTCTCTCTTATTCTTACTTCCCTCTTTCAACAGTTTGCTGCGCACTCTACCCATGACACTGCATGTACACAATGCAGTCAAGATTGATTTGGTAGCAACATACTACTTCTAACCATGGTATTGTTGTCAGGTTATCTGAGGAGCAGACTCATGGCTCTGAGCACATCATAAACTTGTGTCAATACTACTTCCCAATAGTGAGAATGGGTTGTGTAGATTTTTTGTTTTGTTTTTCAAGGTGCTAAAAGTACAAGCAATTTGAGTTCCCACTTTTTTCTACCCTCTGTAACATAGCGCTTCACATTACCATTCATCTGCAAAAAGCCATTTTTAACAACTGCAGGTCAGGAGTCTGTTTCCTTCCCAGCTTCAGTCCACAGGGATTTTCATGATAACATTTTTTTCAGAGCTGTGTGCTCTGTGGAGAAATGTGATTCAACAGCTGCCCTTCCTGAACTGTGTCCTTAAAGTAGAAGCAAACCTTTTATAAAATTGGTGGTGAGAAAGGGTGGGCTTGTCTGTATGTGGATAGGTTTACGTTTGTATGTAGGAGTCACACATATTAACAAAGCTTTGCTCCATGTCCTCACCTTGCTTCTGATTGCCAAGTACTGTGGGAATCTTGATCTTTAGCTGGATTCGGCAGGAAAATAAGTTGCAAGCAGCAAGGGGATACAATAACACTGTGGTAGCTGTAGCTGTTGTACTGGTGCAACAGTTTCTGAGGGTGACTCAGGGTGAAGTACATCCTGTTCTGCATGAAATTGGAGGTCATTTCACCTTCCCACAATCCATAGGACTTCTGCCTATTTCTACACCAGCAGCCAACCTGTTCCCAGCCTTTACACCCTCACTGGGTGTGAAGAGTCAGAGGATGGGAGGTAGATGTCTCCTAGATTTGTTGATGTGCTGTCCAAGTTTTGTACCTGGGCAATTTGGACACTTTGCATCATATCTCTCATTTCACAGTCCAAATGTACACCATCCCTCTTCTGTTTTATTTTCTAGCCTCCTCCTTTTGATAGATTTTTCTTGTGTGTATGTTGTTAAAGCTAATTTATTTACTGTGCATCCTTCATTTGCCCCCTAAGGAGGAGCTGGACCCTTTTCACCCACTGTCTCCACTTCTCCTCTTCATTTGGTGTGCTGAGTGTGTTTTAGGACTCTAATTATTGTCGCCGTCCTGAAATGACCCATGCACAAGAGCTGCTTTGCATTCCTGAAGGCTGGTAAGCAGCAGTGCCTGGTCTGCTCTCTGGGGCAGGGAGGGATCTCTGTGACAGATCTCAGCTCATTTCCTCACCTCCCTGCCCTCCACCCACAGACCAGTGTCCCAGGAGCCCAAGCCAAGCTGCCTGCCTCCATCCCGCCACGCCTGATTGAAAACCTTGCTCTGTGGATTAAGACACAAAGGTCCTACGTGAATTAAATTGCTTGGTCTAAGATTTTTCCTTTGACAAGAGATTCCAGAAGACAAAATGCCCCTATGGTATTCTATGTGCTTTTTATTTGTTTGTTTGTTTTTTAGCACATAGTTCAGCACAAATGGGTCTTCTTGTTCTGAACAAAGGAGATATGAGTTTGACAGGAAATGTTTTTTGGGGCCCCATCCTCTACCTTCCTTTCTCCACTCCTCACCAAATGAAAAGAAGCTCCAGCAGTAGAACTGGTGTGCACCAGTGTGGGAGGCAGATTTTCTGTGCATCTCTACCTGTATGCACAGAGGGGCCAAAGCTGTCCCAACCCCACACGTGTATTCCTTCTTCCTCCTGTCACTTGCATTAAAGATGGATGATTTTCACATCATTCCTGCCCTGGCAATGTTAATCTGATGTGGCTTTCACAGCTTTAGTTGCAAATCCAATCGCTTGATGGATGGGTATGTTTACCCACCCCAAATCTCAACTTTCCTGCCTTCCCCGCCTCCTAGCTAGTGTCAGCCAAGTCAGCAAGATCTCTGTCTATAAAATATACCAAGCAAGCTGCAACTTTGCAATCTTAGTGAGATTTATGGGCAGGCTTAAATGATAGCTTTTTTTTTTTT
>NW_011132152.1:0-3724 GCF_000146605.3 Meleagris gallopavo
AAAAAAAAAAAAAAAAGTCACGCACCTTCGGGCAGCTTGGAAGCCATGACAAAACTCCATTAGCATGAACTCTGTAGCTGTAACTTCCCTATTCACACTTGTCAGAACTAAAAATGCAGGGAGGACAAAAGTGTTCAAAGGAACAATTATACAGTAGCAGTATTATTAACATTCTTTCCTAACAATCATGTCTCAAAGCAGACAGGTGAAAAGCTGCTAGTAAAAAAGTGATATATATTTTACTTCTCCATGTATGCAAAACATAACAGCCCCACTGTTCAGATAATCAAAGTTTGTGTCTGTACTCTCCACACATGCCAAATTTGCATATGATGGGAGAAGTTAAGAAAGAATTGAATATATATGCCCAAATCTGAGAAAATGAAAAAAATTTATCTGAGAAAGTGTTTCCTACATTTGGATTATATGATTCTTAAGCATCCTGTTGAAATACCCTATCATTTTCATTTCTGAAATGGAGTTCATTTTTGTACAAATGAGTAGACATGCATGCAAGAGCTGAAAGTCTCATAGATAATAATTTTTTCCTGGAGAAGGACTGTAGCTCAGGGAATATGATTGAATATAGTAATAAGAATTAAAAAAAAATCTTTTGTTTTAGCAGAGTCACATTTATTATATTAACTACACTCATTTATAGATCAACAATCATGTTTCCAATTGAAAGTATTTTAAAGATATTAGTGATACTTTTTGTATTTGCTAGTATCCTTGTTAAAAAGGAATTATAAAAAAAATGTAATTCACACTAAAATGTTATACACAACTTTTTTTTTCTTTTTTTTTTTCTTTCTTTTTTTCTTTTTTTAATCAAAAGGCTAAATGGATCTTTGGATGCCAAATATTTGGAAGGTATTTTTCCCCTGCATGAGTGAATGCCTTAGTTGTGGAGCTTTTGTTTGTTTGTTTGTTTGTTTGTTTAATTATTCTCTTCATGTGTTAGCAGGCTCATTATGCATTAAGGGATTTCCTTTATTTTTAAGAGCATCAAGTGGAAATCTAGAGCATTTAAACTGAAAAGAGCTAAATCAGAGTGCTTGGATTTCACAATCTAAATCTGTTTCCCCTTGTGTCCCTGTCCCTCCATCACTATTTGCACACTTATGTTTCAATTCATAGATATGCTGCCCCTTGTTCATCTCACTAGAGCAACAAGCACTAGCTAAAGAACAAAACACTTCAGTGTAATTTTACTGAGCACACTTAGCTTCTGTAACCACATGCTTAATTGTAGCTAAACGGACACCTTAAAAAGGGAAAATTCCCTTCAAACGTATGGGTTAAATTTGGTTTCTAACTTAGAGATCAACCTCAGAGTAAATGGGAACAACTATGTATTCAACATCAATGTATGCCTGTATATTCTTCTTCATTTGACTGAGAAATCTGACATTAGATCTGAAAGACTGTTTGACCAGATCACACATCTACTTGTGTATCAAAATGCTCATACAAGCATTGAAAATTTCTGCAAATTTCAGTGTGCATCAAAACATGAGTTGAAATTTTATGAGCTTGTAGTTCATTGTGGATCCAGATTCTAAATTTCAGTAATTAAACGACTACTTCTATTTCCGTTGAAGACAGTGTAATATTTTGCCATTTGATTTAGCAATAACAGGTTTGTCCTCCAAATGCATAACCTGCTTTCTGTTATAAAGTAGAAGAGTTAGTAATTGTTTGACAACTGTTTCATTAATCCACCCACAGATATTTTGGTTGAGTTTCTTATGTACTTGGATTGCACCAACTCACGACAACTCACTTCATTCTGAAATGAAAACACAAACAAAACAAAAAACCAAAAATCTGTTTTCACCTTAAAACATCTTTTTTTATTATTAATTCATGCAAGATATGTCTTGTTTTATATCCTTGACTAAAAAGAAGACAATTATTAAAAATGAAGAACTATGAGGATGAGAGAACAAGGTGATACTGCAGGGGAAAGAAGTAGAAAGAAAAAAAAAAAAAGATAACCAGTGACAAAACTCCTCAAGGCAGATAATTATGTACTTTGTGATAATGATAATAATAATAAAAAAAATTACAGTTATTTTTGTGTTCTTTTAATAATGACCTTCATCTCTACTGCACTGATGATTTAAAGTCAGAAAAATCTTTGGTTATGTCCCTTGAGGAACGCGTGTCAGATAAGCATGTATTTTCTTATTTGTGAACTAACACAATATATGCAGACTTTTTATACATTAAATATCTTCATGAAGTGTGAAACCTTTTCTTTTTTCTAAACCCATCACCTCATTAATTTTATCTTTTCATTTTAGACTTTAGTGAATATATCCTTAATTTTTGCACAAATTTAAACAACAAAATCCTTCAATTTGAATCCGTATGCCAAGCCTACAAAATTTAAATGTCCAGTACATTGCTTTTGAAAAATACTTCATTATTCTTAACACAAAGTAATGGAAGAATAAAGGCTTCAGAGAAATTAATTATTTCAGAATCAAAAGGGTATTTGTCAAAAACAATTTGTATTTTCTGGAGAAAAGGAATGCTTATTCTGCATAATTTAATTTTTAATGAAAAGCTAATCCACTTTAGATTTTGTTTTTCCTAAGGTCCAATTAGCCTTCAATAGACTGTTTAAATTAAGATTTATCCTCACTTTTGTGCTTTGTATTGCCTCTTGCAACTGTAATTGGAGGCAGAACTGTTTATTGTGCTTTAGCTTCCATTATAATATTCATTACATAAATAGAGGGATATCTGCAGATAAAACACCACTGTTAGACTGTAATATTTTTCAGGTATAAGCTGTTTATAGTACTTAGGCTTGAATTTTCAGTTCTAAAAACTGTACACCAAACTCATAATATAACTTGTATTAATGTATGTACCCTCAGATGAATGTAACAGTCATTTCTTGTTTATGGAAATCACTTTCCCACAAACTTGTTTTCACGATTCAGCAGTCTAAAAGTCCATGATTTGCAGTACTAGATCTATCAGCACTGAAGGGAAATTTGGGTCAAAATGAAATTTTATTGTAGAAAGGATAGGTGAGAGGAATTGCACAGTCTAGATTTGAATGATCAGTATTTCCAGCAATTTGCTATGACATTAGAAAAGGTGATACAGTTTTGCACAGCTATACAGTGCCAATACTGGTGTTGGCAAACATAACGACAATGAAGAAACATTAAAGCCTATGGATGAACAAAATTAAGTCTAAAGTGACACTGCTGTTGGGAAAATATTGCCTGAGAAAGCAATATTTTAAGATGTGGTGCAGTCTTTGCATACTCAATAAAGTGTCTTCAAAGTTTTATAGGAAAAATGCTATAATGATCTGCCAGAGGAAAAAAATATATATATTTTAGAAACATTTTAAAGTTATAAGCCATTAAATATTTCAGAAGATGAAAATGTCTACTTTTTTGGACAAAGTTCCACGTTAAAATTTCCTGTCAACAACCCTCTCTGTAAATATAATCTCAAAAACAGACACTCTTTGAAAAGGTAAAACTCACAATCCTGGAAAATCTTATCCAGCCATTGCAGTATTTCTTGATTGCTCAAAGTGAAGTACATGCATTTTTAAAACTGTGGATTGACAACTGCAAAAACAGGAGAAAAAAAAAAAAAAGTAAATTAAACTATTGTAAATCACAGAATCACAGAATTGTAGGGGTTGGAAGGGACCTCTAGAGATCATTGAGTCCAACCCCCCTGCCAA
>NW_011132153.1:0-2046 GCF_000146605.3 Meleagris gallopavo
ATGCCTGCAGGTCGACTCTAGAGGATCTACTGTCCTTTAGCACTGAACTCTCCATTTTTGATCTTCTGTCATTTTTAATTTATCAGTCAGAGAGCAAATATTCTGAGTGCTCAAATGAAAGTTTGTCAGTGAAGCCTGAGGATTTCCAAGGCCAGGAGAAACATACTGCTGTTCTGCTAAATCACCCATAGAACTCAACTGCATCTGCAGACTTCATTACCTCACATAAGGTAAGGTTTTGCATTATTTCCTTGAGCTAATTCTCTAGGTAGCGTTCTTTGGAGGCCTCCTAAATAAAATCTCAACTACAGAGGTAAGAGCAACCAGAAACTGCTTCACACACCGGCAGTTGTGTTTGTTCTGCACTTTAATACATATTTAATCCATCCACCTACAACTTCTATACAAGTGCATACTTGACCATTTGCTTATTTATTATACTTAGGAGTGAAAAAGGTCTGAAGAGCGTGTGTGTGTATAAGTGTACAAATAAAACATTCAGATGATATTTTGTCAGCAGACACTCAAATCTGAATTGGAGTTAGTTTGTTTTCCAGCTTGTGAGCAAGCAGAGTCCACACAGCCCAGCCACAACATGCAGGTGAAAGAGTATGTCTCTATGCTCAGTAATGCTCCTCCCAGTAATGGTGTTCAACTGGTCAACCAAAGAAGAAGCCAGAGGGTCAGCTGTCATCTTTTGTTAGCAACCAGAGATAAAACACAAACCAAGGAGTAGCTAATAGAGGTAGGTGGTGCAAAGCAAAACAAGAGAAAGAAGTGCATTCAAAGCATACTGCTTCTTTTTACTCAGCTTCACTCCACCAAATGTAACATAGTGCTTAAATAAGCTATACTTTTTCAACGATAATGCTGTGGGAAAAATTCCCTGAATGATGATTATGTATTAAATAGGAAGCATATATGCAGTATAATTCAGAGCTGAAATGCCATAGAGGAAAGAAATATTTACCTAGAGATACACACTCTAATACTAAGCATAAAAAAATCATAAAGTAGATAAAAAAAGAGAGAGAATTCTATATCTATCTATCTATCTATCTATCTATCTATATCTAAAGATCTATCATGATTTAAGTTTTCATAAGACCCAAGGGAAGCTCTGGCAAGAAATAGTGGAGGACCTTCAATGGTCCAGTAAGCATGATAATCCTTTGGCTTAGGGGGAAATAAATGAGTCACAGTCTCTTCCATAACTGAAAATCACTTGACCTAAGCCATCTTTTTCATTCTATCTAAAGAACATTTATATCTACTTGAAAAAAGTAACTGCACTAAGGAAATCATGAACACTTATAAGGTAAACATATGATAGGGACACCAGTCTGCACAGTCATGAGAAATGGTATCTTACACCCACTAACACGGGTGATGTATTTTTCTTCTTTTTCTAAGAAAAATAGCAATGGCATATAACAATACAAATGATCCATATAAACAGGGCTTTTTCAGAGTCCACTCACCAAGACAGAATATTCAGCTCCAGCTGGTT
The DNA here is from genome assembly GCF_000146605.3 of Meleagris gallopavo. Classification (NCBI taxonomy): domain Eukaryota; kingdom Metazoa; phylum Chordata; class Aves; order Galliformes; family Phasianidae; genus Meleagris; species Meleagris gallopavo. Next base: position 1,511 of record NW_011132153.1, read on the forward strand.
GACAAGCACTTTGATTGCTGAGCCTGGAACACCAGGAGAATGAGCAACAGAGAATGGAAGAATCATTTGAGTAACCTTCTCTCTGCTGAGATAGCAGGGCCCATGAATCTAGGCAGTGATTAATGAAAAGCTGAACCACTGCACAGGCCTGATCAATCACAGAAAATAGAACAGTCACATCTAAATCCAATTCTACGTGCTGAGCTTTTACATTCCCCATACAGTCCCTAATTGCCAACACACTTATTCCTTCATTTGCAGTAAACGTTCCTATGTGAAAATGCTCCAAACCCTCTCAGTCTAGCAGAAGATGCTGAATGAGGTCTTCACAGATCTTAGCTGTTTTTATAAATGTTGCTTAACTTTGTTTGCAAATGTCATTTAAGTTTTGGGTACAGAAGGAATGCCTGCATAATACCCTTTGGCAGGTTAAGATGGCCAGGGACAGCACAAACCATAGTGGGAAAAGATAGAGCCTTGCTTCTTAGGAGTAGCTGCCTTTGAGAACAAGAGAGAAATAAATATGCCATGGTGTG
>NW_011132154.1:0-1764 GCF_000146605.3 Meleagris gallopavo
AAAAAAAAAAGTTTGGATTTTGGGCCTGAAAATGACATTTTTTTTAGATGCAAAACAGCCAGAAGAAATTGTGTAATTGTAGTTATAAAGAAAGAATTATAATTTTTTTTCTCCCTTTATGTTGTCCCTCATTCTCTCTTTATGTCTCCCTCCCTCTCTTTATGTCTAGAGAGAAAGAAATCTAAGGTGGCTCCTGTAGAATGTTGTATTTGGATATTACATTTAAAAATTGTAGACTGAAAGTCTGCTGGAATGTGTAGTCACAATGCATTAATGCAGTGGCAATTTTTTTCTGACAAACACACTCAACAATTTAATTTCAATTTATTATTATTATTATTATTATTATTATTATTTGCCTTCAGGGCATTCTTGAAGGAGGAATCTCTGTTAATAAGTACTGAATAGGAGCTTCATAGGTGTTAGCAGGCACAGTTCCCATTTTAGGAATTGCTTCATAGCTTGTTTCAACAAGCACAAAGATCAAGTAGATAGACAAAAAGGTTGCAGAGGTGCATGGGTTGCAGTGATTATAGTTAACAGTCATGTTAGTGGAAAACTTCTCTGGATAGTGAAAATTTAAATTAAATAGTTGTTAGAGACTGCTCTTTCTAATGCAAATGAGGACAAATATTGCTTTGGGTGTATGTTAATAAGAAGAGAATCATAGTAATTGAACAAGAAGTCTTTCTTATCCACACAGAATATTTAGTGACATGTAATGTGACTTAGAACAGGACGTCTGTGCCCTTAGTTTACCAAAATCCTCAGTGACGTGCAGTCCCTTCTCTTCATTTCCCATATGTGTTTTACTGAGCTTGTTTATCTGTGTGTCATTGTAAGTTGTCTTTCTTGAACTTGAAACGTACTTGTGAAACTTCAGCTCTGCTCTTGGGTCTGCTTCCTTATCTCTCACCTGCAGTTTTGAGTCAGAACCTAATTTAGAGAAAGCTGAGGATGGATGGAGAGAACACAACATGAACAGTATTACTAGGCTATGCTAAATGCAAATCTATGTACCATTTGAAGTCAAAGATTCAAGAGAATCCACTTTAATTTCATCTTTGCTTCTGTCAAAAATAAATATTTTAAAATGTAATGGCTCAGCTCTTGGTTCAGGCCTGTAACATGTAGGCTCTATATAATTTATTCTGAAGGATCATTTTATTTTCTCAGTGACATTATTTTAGACTAGTAAGCCATGTGGTGAAGCAAATCAACAAAATTCCTTAAAATTTCCTGAGTAAGTTCAACATCCACTATTAGGAAAATCTGTTAGTGGCAAGTAAAACAAGAAAGAAAACCCAGCTGAGCAACTGAAGACATGGTCTAGAGGAAGCATTTGCAGTGCTTAAGAATGAAATATCTGTTTATATATTAACTGCAAGGAGTTGTTGCTTTATTCTTTAGTTTGCAATGCTCAGGCCATAACAAGTCCTTCACTCAGTCCCAGAGGCAAAGTAACAATATATGCAAAATGATTTATATCTTCTCTGCCTTCCTTGAAGCCAAATACTCATGTCTGCCATGTGGTGCAGAGAGGAGCAACACGCTGCAATAGTGCATGAGATCAGAAGGTGACAGGCTGCACGGAGCTCAAAAACATCTCTTATGTTTCTGATGTTGAAAAGTTTGTCTGCAAAGGGTGCAACATAACATGGGCAAAAGCCCATGTTCATTGTGTTCATTGTGAAGAGCTTGTTATGATATCTCAAGGCCTACCATAATTTTTGCAAAATTGCATACATTTGTTTGACTCTAGTT
>NW_011132155.1:0-569 GCF_000146605.3 Meleagris gallopavo
CCCTGTGGTAAAAAGCAGGCTATCCAGGTGGACTTCAGAATTTACCAGGAAGACCTGAAACATGGACGTGTTTTTCTCCTACCTTGTGAGTTTTTGAAGAAGTGCTAGTAGTGATGTCTCAAGACACAATAGTCAGAATCCTCCACAGGTTTCAAGCCTGATACTGGATAGCTTTGGCTTGGCAGTTTGACAGGTAGCTAATCTAGCTATCATGGGGCTGGATCCCGGTTTTAATTCTGGAACTGCAGTAGCAGAATGAAAGGCAGCACCTTTCTTTTGGGCCCTGCACAGATGCAGGACAGGTATTGACCTTATCTATCCTCCAGCAAGTCCCCCAGACTTTTCATGTTACCTGAGTGTGAGTAAAGCTCCTATTCCCCTCACATACCCCATTTAACCTCCAGTCTCAGGAATAAACTAGTCTGCATAGTGGTCTCAAAGACTACCTGACTGGCATTCCCTTCCTTTTTTATCTTTCTTAGGTCACGGGGAAAATGGAATAGTTCAGGCAGGTCAGAAGACTGTTGGGTTGGGCTGCCAAGAAGTAAGTGCACTCCTCTGTTGTACGT
>NW_011132156.1:0-580 GCF_000146605.3 Meleagris gallopavo
TACCTTCACTGGCGTTTTATTTTTTATCTTTCTTTTGCCTATTGACTGGGTCAACAGGAAGGACGTAGACACCAAGCAAATAGCTTAAGCTTATTTTATTGTCTATTTCAAACAAAACAGAAACAAAGCAGTGCCTTGTAGCGAAAAGATAAACTTAGCAGGAAAGGAAATAAGCAGTGCAGTGGGTCTAATCTCTACCACATCACACTGTAATGACATGTAGCGCAGTGACAGTGATTAGGACAGACACATCACCAGTTGCCCTCCTCCTTTATCATCATCCAGCTTCACAGTTGCTGGGGAGCCCCGGTTGCAGGAAGGATCTGGAGAAGCCGTCCCAGCAGTTGGGAAGTCATACGGCGATGTGTCCAGCCCGGAGGTGAGGTCTCCAGAGCCGCTGCAAGCAGGCCCAGCTTTGTGGCCTCGAATAAACTGGGGTAGGTAGCAGTGAGGTGGAGCATCCGGTTCCCTTGTCTCCTCTCGGTTTTCTCCCTGAAAGCTGGCCAGGGCTGAAGGAGGAGCACAGAGAGCTGTGCCATCTGTTTTGGTGTACCGCAGGCCTCTTTGGCAAGAGTGAGCG
>NW_011132157.1:0-376 GCF_000146605.3 Meleagris gallopavo
TCCCTTGGCCTAATGACCCCATGGCTTTGTGTTGCCACGTTCATGTCGGCATTCAGTTTTGGCGTTCCCTGCCGTATTGTCTGGGCCGTCATCCTTGGCATTCCTTCCATGTTCTCTTGGCCCTTGCCTTTGCCTGGGCATTCCCTTGCCCTCCTGTTTTTGAAGAAACCGCACCTGGGGCGGGGTGCAGCCCAGCGAGCACAGCTGGAGGCAGTTCGGCTGTGGAGTGGGGCAGAGCCAGGCTCCACCCCTCCCTGATCCCATTTAAGGGCTGGGAAGAGTAGGGGCAGCATGTGAATCTGGGGAGAGCTTCCTTGGGAGTATGCCTTGTTCTTTGGTGATGGAGTGAGTGTTATTTTTTTTTTTTTTTCTCCTT
>NW_011132158.1:0-632 GCF_000146605.3 Meleagris gallopavo
TTCAAGTGAGACAGGGGAGGTTTAGGTTGGTTCTTAGGAGGCAGCTTTTCACGCACAGGGTGGTGACGCACTGGAATGTGTGCTTGAGAGTCACTTCCAGGATGATCTGCTCCATGATCCGTGACCAGCCCAGAGGTGAGACTGACATGCCGGTAGTTCCCCGCGTCACACTTTCTATCCTTCCTGAGAGGTGTGCTGTCTACCTTTTTTCACCTCAGCAGGGACTTGACCTGACTGCCTCGACTTCTAGAAATACCATGGAGAGTGGCTCGGTGACTGCAGCGGTGAATTCCCTCGGAACTCTGGGACTCATCTCGTCAGGACCCAAAGACTCGTGGATGTTTGGGTCCTCAGGTGGTCCAGAACCTGATCTCCATGGCAGTGTGGGATGGGAAGGGGTGTGTGGGACTGAGGAAGCAATGGCAGTCCCCACCTCACCAAAGCAAAGATGAGGGCTGTGCATCATGAGCAGTTCTCAGACAAGATGGAAGCCAAAATGGTGTTGGGTACCTGAGCCTTCTCTGGTGGTAAGCAACATGGTGCACAGAGTGCAGCCATGTGCTCCGAGCAAGGAGCACAGGTTTGTGCAAGAGGCACGGATGCACGGGCAGTGCCTTCATGACTGTATTGTG
>NW_011132159.1:0-384 GCF_000146605.3 Meleagris gallopavo
AACCGAGCATGATCTGGGGGGGGGACGCCCACAACGCCGAGTAGGTATCTGTTTCCACCCATCCTTCTCTCTCAAACAGCTTTGCTCTGCTCGGCAACAAAAGGGCAGAGGCTCCGCCACTGGGCAGTGGATATCACCTTGCCCTTTTGGGAGAGAGTTTTGTCCCAGTCCCACACCCCCTAGTTCTACATAAGTATTGTAAGGGGAAGGAGCAGACTGGGGGCTCACTATATCCGGAGCACAGTCTGTCTGTCGATTCCTCTCCGTCACTTGTTTGCAAGGCGACTGGAGGCCACATGCTCCATAGGGAGCCACAGTCGCATGCTGGGACCTCGGGGCCATAGGGCCTGGCACCACCAGTCAATTTCCTCTCACAGTCCTTGA
>NW_011132160.1:0-341 GCF_000146605.3 Meleagris gallopavo
TCCCCCAAAATACGCCATTTTCACCCAGAAAATTGCAGGATTCTCCCCAGAAATATCACGTTTTCTTCCAGAAATAGCAGATTTCTCCATGAAATATGACATTTTGGAACAGAAATACCAGTTCTCTCACAACAAAATCAGCGTTTTCTACCAGAAATACCAGTTTTCTCCCGGAAATACGGCATTTAACTCTCAGAAATGGCAGTTTTCTCCCCCAAAATATGGTATTTTCTCCAACAAGTGACAGTTTTATCACAAAAATCGACATTTTCCACCACAAATACCAGTTTTCTCCCAAAAACATGCCATTTTCTGCCAGGAACTGCAGTTTCCTCCCACAA
>NW_011132161.1:0-634 GCF_000146605.3 Meleagris gallopavo
GAGGGTGCTGACTCACTGGAACTATGTGCTTTAGAGTCACTTCCAGGAGGATCTGTTCCGTGATTGCTCCCAGCACAGAGGTGAGACTGACATCGTGGTAGTTCCCAGTGTCACACTTATTATCGTTAATAACAGGGGTGCTGTCACCTTTTTACTAGTTATCAGGGACTTCACCTGACTGCCTCGAGTTGTGAAATACCACTGAGAGTGGCTCAGTGACTGCAGTGGTGAATTGTCTTGGAATTGTGGGAGTCATCTCGTCAGGACCCAAATGTTCGGGTCCTCAGGTGGTCTAGAACCTGCTCTCCCATCATAGAGTGGGATGGGCAGGGGTCTGGGGGACTGGCATTGCTTCCTCAATCCCCACCTACCAAACCAAAGGTGAGGGCAGTGTATAGTGAGCAGTTACCAAAGAAGATCTAAGCAAAAATGTTGTTGGGTACCTGAGCCTTCTCTGGTGGTAAGCAGCATCGTGCACAGAGTGCAGCTACGTTGCTCTGAGAAAGGAGCGCAGCTTTGTGTAAGAGGTACATTTGCAGGGCAGTGCCTTCATTCCTGTGTTGTGTCCAACAGGTGGCAGCAGAGCTGCGGTGCTCCCGAGTGCCGTAACGACTGCATGGAGATGTGTGGATTT
>NW_011132162.1:0-413 GCF_000146605.3 Meleagris gallopavo
AAGGCATACACCAAAGGAAGCACTCCTCAGGTTCAGATGCTGCCCCTACTCTTCCCAGCCCTTCAATGGGATCAGGGAGGGGTGGAGCCTGGCTCTGCCCCACTCCACAGCCAAAACTGCCCCCAGCTGTGCTCGCTGGGCTGCACCCCGCCCCAGGTGTTTCCACAAAAAACAGGAGGGCAAGGGAATGCCCAGGCAAAGGCAAGGGCCAAGAGAACATGGAAGGAAATGCCAAGGATGACGGCCCAGACAATACGGCAGGGAACACCAAAAACTGAATGCCGACATGAACGTGGCAACACAAAGCCATGGGGTCATTAGGCCAAGGGGAATGGGGCAAGGACACAAAAATAGGGAAGGACAAGAGAATGGTAATAAGTGAAAAACAGTGCAAGACCAGAGACAAGCAAGAC
>NW_011132163.1:0-379 GCF_000146605.3 Meleagris gallopavo
TTTCTTCCAGAAATAGCAGATTTCTCCATGAAATATGACATTTTGGAACAGAAATACCAGTTCTCTCACAACAAAATCAGCGTTTTCTACCAGAAATACCAGTTTTCTCCCGGAAATATGGCATTTAACTCTCAGAAATGGCAGTTTTCTCCCCAAAAATATGGTATTTTCTCCAACAAGTGACAGTTTTATCACAAAAATACAACATTTTCCACCACAAATACCAGTTTTCACCCAAAAACATGCCTATTTTCCGCCAGGAACTGCAGTTTCCTCCCACAAGTACCATGTTTCAACCAGAAACAGGACATTTTCTCCCAGAAATACCAGATTTCTCCCCAGGAATATGACGTCTTCTGCCAGAAATACCAGCTTTCTC
>NW_011132164.1:0-592 GCF_000146605.3 Meleagris gallopavo
CACCAGACCTTTGCGGTTCCCTGCTCCCCACCCACAGTCCCTTCTGTGCAGTATGAATGCCGATCGCTAACCTGTGCCTAATGTCTTCACACTCCTCTCCAGAGCCGGTAGGCAACCCCTGGCAGCCGAAACAGATACCAGTCTCCCCACAAATCTATGAGCAAGCAGATGATCAGGCTTTGCGTAAGGGGGTGGCACAGGACGTCAGACACGCTGAAGGCCTCTTGCTCGGTACGCGGGGACTGCTGCTTTGGGCCCTCTGGAACAACAGACTCGCTGACCCTGGACGGGACCCATCTGGGGTGTGGAGAAAGGCGAATCCAGAAGGGCCAGTTGGAGGCACGGCGCTCAGCATTGATGGGCAGCCTCTCCTCAGGACGCACAAGTTTTTGATCTCCATTTCCAGGACAGGTGCTTAGTCCAATCCAGCAGAGCCAGTTGGAGGTCTGTGTGTTGGTGTGAACCGGGCTCTGCTCCTCATGCAAGACGTTGTTTCTCTTCCCGTCCTCGATCTTGGTGGAGCTGGTGGTTTGTTCAAACCAGAAGAGCCAGTTGGAGGTCTGGCTCTTGGACTTAACCGGACGCTGCTCTT
>NW_011132165.1:0-478 GCF_000146605.3 Meleagris gallopavo
CCAACAGCATCTGGCGGAGGACTCGGCCCATCTGGAAAGAGTGAAGACATCTTCGTGTCTAATAACGTCCACACCTTTCCGAGTAACAGGACACGTTCAACGCGGGAACTCAGGCAGCCCAAAACGCCTACAGCATGTGGTGGTGGAGGCGCCACTCCTAGAAAGAAAGAAAGAAGAAAGCTTCACATGCAGGACTGAACAACGTCACGTGGAAAAGAATTCTGGTGAATTGAGAAAACCCAACTCATGGACAGCACTCAGCACAAGCCTGTTTGGGAGCCTACCTCTTCTTTGGGCATCACACGTGGTCAGAAGAGTGCATTTGGATCCGGGAGACTCCAACAAAGCGCCAACGGGCAACATGGAAAAAACAGAAGAAAAACCGATCAAAGGGGGTAGAAAATGCTGTTGAACCAAGCAGAAAAGAAGACGACACTGGGACATGGCTCTGAGAGCCCGTCAGTACTAGGGAGACCTG
>NW_011132166.1:0-340 GCF_000146605.3 Meleagris gallopavo
AAAGTCTGTACTATGTTTTTTTGTTTTGTTTGTTTTGGCTTTTTTTTTTGAGTGGGAGGGGTATTTTTTGCTTTTTATGGGGGAAAAATATGACAAGGTGTGGAGAAGTGAAAAGTTGGTGAAAAGTGATTAGAAATCTAGAGGTACATTAGAATAAAGTTGCAGTTCATACAATACTTAGAAGGCTTACTTTTTCCCATTGAGAGTATTTAAAAGCTGATGTCAGAAATCTGACGTCAGTACATAACTGAGAAGTTCTCAATTCTTTGGCAAACATGCAGCAAATTAAAATTTTAAAAAAGGGAAAAAAAAAAAGGAAAGAAAAAAAAAAGGGGGAAGA
>NW_011132167.1:0-662 GCF_000146605.3 Meleagris gallopavo
ATGACATCTAGAATAAAGTAACTCCACCATCTTCCCAGTGACAGAGGTGAAGCCTCCTGGCCCATAGTTTTTTGGCTTCTTCTTCCTGCCCTTTTTGAAGAGTGAACTGACACTGACTATCCTCCAGTCCTCGGGCACTTATCCTGTTCTGTGTGAGCATTTAAAAATGCAAGAGAGTTGTTCAGCAGTCACTTCTTCCAGCTCCCTCACTGCTTGTGGATGCTTCCCATCAAGGGCCGTGGATCTGTGTGCATTGAGTTTGCCTGGCCTGTTTCTAATCTGATCCTTCTTGACCATCAGGACGTCTTCCTTTCTCCAGACTCATTCTCTTACCTTCAGAGTCTGGATTTCTGCAGGGCAGTCTTATCAGTAAAGAGTGAAGCAAAAGCAGCGTTCAGTAACAAACATCAGTGAGATTTGTGGCCTCTAGAAGCTTCTATCATTCTGCATCAGTTTCCCTCGCCCGTGGCATTATGCAAGATCTGTGATGCACTTCTGTGGGCACCAGATTACAAGAGTGGAAGGTGAAACTTTCTGTAATGTTTGCTGCAGATGTTACAGAAAGGAGTCCTGTGTGTTCTAGGTTGAAGAGGAAAGTGGAGAAGTGTCTTTTTCTTTTTTTCTCTCTCTGCCTTTTACATCCACAACCTGGTGTTCATTTC
>NW_011132168.1:0-832 GCF_000146605.3 Meleagris gallopavo
ACTTGAAAACCATTTCCCCTTGTCCTATCGCTATCCACCCTCCTAAACAGCCGTTGCCCCCTCCTGCTTATGCGCTCCCTTCGAGTCTTGGAAGGCTGTCATGAGCTATCTCCAGAGCTTTCTCTTCTCCCACACAAACAATCCCAGTTCCCTCAACATTTCTTTCTAAGAGAGGTGCTCCAGCCCTCTGATCATCTTCGTGGCCCTTCTCTGGACCTGCTCCAAAAGCTCCACATCATTCCTGTGCTGGAGCCCCAGGCCTGGACGCAGTGCTGCACATGGGGCCGCACCAGAGCCGAGTCGAGGGGGACAATCACCTCCCTCTCCCTGCTGGTCGCTCCTCTTTGAATGCAGCCCAGGATACAGTTGGCCTTCTGGGCTGCAAGTGCACACTACTGGCTTATGTCCAGCTCTTTGTCCACCAGGATCCCCGAGTCCTCCGCAGGGCTGCCTCCCAAGGGCTTCTACGCCCAGTTGGTACAAGCATCTGGGTTTCCCCTTCATCAGGGACATCAACAGTGGGGTTGAGTGCACCCTAAGGACACCAAGCTGTGGGCTGCAGTGACACAGCAGAGGGACGGGATGCCATCCACAGAGACCTCAACAGGCTGAGCAGTGGCCACAAATCCAACTGCAGGGTCAGTAGCTGGGATGAGGGAACACCCCACCACCAAAACATGCTAGGGGATGAAAGGACTGAGGCGTAGTCCTGCTCCATAAGGCCGTGGGTGTACTGGTGGGTGGGACGCTGGACACAAGCCAGCAGTGGGCCCTTCCAGCCCAGAAAGCCAACCGTATCCTGGGCTGCATCCAAAGATGCGCAGTCAGCGGG
>NW_011132169.1:0-1090 GCF_000146605.3 Meleagris gallopavo
TTTCCCTTGTTCTTTCCTTTAGGTATTGAAAGGCTGTTACCAGGTTCCCTTGGAGCCTTCACTTCTCCAGGAGGCTGAACAGCCCAGCTCTCCTTGCTTACAGGAGAGGGGTTCCATCCTTGGGTTCGTGTTTGTGGCTGTACTCTGGATGCACTCGCACAGCTCCATGTCTCCCTGCACTGAGGACTCCACATCTGGACGCAGCACTGCAGGTGAGGCCTGACCAGCGCAGAGCAGAGGGATGGGGATCTCCTCCCTTGGCCCGCTGACTGCGCATCTTTGGATGCAGCCCAGGATACGGTTGGCTTTCTGGGCTGGAAGGGCCCACTGCTGGCTTTTGTCCAGCTCCCACCCACCAGTACTCCCAGGCCGTATGGAGCTGGACTACGCTCAGTCCTTTCATCCCCTAGCATGTTTTGGTGGTGGGTGTTCCCTCATCCCAGCTACTGACCCTGCACTTGGATTTGTGCCCACTGCTCAGCCTGTTGAGGTCTCTGTGGATGGCATCCCGTCCCTCTGCTGTGTCACTGCACCCCACAGCTTGGTGTCCTTAGGGTGCACTCAACCCCACTGTTGATGTCCCTGATGAAGGGGAAACCCAGATGCTTGTACCAACTGGGCGTAGAAGCCCTTGGGAGCAGCCCTGCGGAGGACTCGGGGATCCTGGTGGACAAAGAGCTGGACATAAGCCAGTAGTGTGCACTTGCAGCCCAGAAGGCCAACTGTATCCTGGGCTGCATTCAAAGAGGAGCGACCAGCAGGGAGAGGGAGGTGATTGTCCCCCTGACTCGGCTCTGGTGCGGCCCCAGTGTGCAGCACTGCGTCCAGGCCTGGGGCTCCAGCACAGGAATGATGTGGAGCTTTTGGAGCAGGTCCAGAGAAGGGCCACGAAGATGATCAGAGGGCTGGAGCACCTCTCTTAGAAAGAAATGTTGAGGGAACTGGGATTGTTTCTGTGGGAGAAGAGAAAGCTCTGGAGATAGCTCATGACAGCCTTCCAAGACTCGAAGGGAGCGCATAAGCAGGAGGGGGCAACGGCTGTTTAGGAGGGTGGATAGCGATAGGACAAGGGGAAATGGTTTTGAAGTGA
>NW_011132170.1:0-651 GCF_000146605.3 Meleagris gallopavo
AGGAAAAGGAGAATCGAGCCAATTTGCAGAGGTAAAGGCTGTCCAACTGGCCTTGGATGTTGCTGAACGGGAGAGGTGGCCAATGCTTTATGTTTACACTGACTCGTGAATGGTGGCAAATGCTCTATGGGGGTGGTTACAGCAGTGGGAGCAAAACAACTGGCAAAGAAAGGGTAAACCTATTTGGGCTGCTGACCTGTGGAAAGATATTGCTGCCCGAATAAAGAATATGGTTATAAAGGTGCGTCACGTAGATGCCCATGTGCCCAAGAATAGGGCTACTGAAGAGCAGCAAAATAACCATCAGGTAGACAGAGCTGCCAGAATTGAGGTGGCCCAAATAGATCTGGACTGGCAGAACAAGGGTGAATTATTTCTAGCCCGATCGGGCCCATGAGACCTCAGGCCATCAAGGGAGAGATGCGACATATAAGTGGGCTAGAGACCGAGGGGTGGATTTAACTATGGATGCTATTGCGCAAATCATTCACGACTGTGACACGTGTGCCACAATTAAACAAGCCAAGAGAATGAAACCTCTCTGGGAGGAAGGGCGATGGCAAAAGTACAAATATGGGGAGGCATGGCAGGTTGATTATATCACCTTGCCACGATCTCGTAATGGTAAGCGTTATGTGCTCACCATGGTGG
>NW_011132171.1:0-536 GCF_000146605.3 Meleagris gallopavo
CTAGTATTCTCCTGAGTCTTCTCTCTTTAGTCTGACAACGGTAGTCCTGGAGTGGATTTGATATTCTCCATCTTCTTTTCTTTTATTTATTTGTTTATTCATTCATTCATCTCAGTGTTTTCCAGAGCTGTGTTTTGCAGGACACAATGCCTTCAGGTGCAGGGACACAGACATTGGTGCCAGTGCCAAGCCCTGTGACTAATGCCCAGCATCCACTGCTCTACCTGCTGAATATGCTGAATATGCTGAATAACATCCTCCAGGTGGCTCCAGCGCTCCTAAATCAATGACCACGCTTCAGGTCATGATTACAGCAGGCAATCTGGACACATGCTCTCGCCACTGCTCTCCAGATTTCCCCATCCCTTGCATTTTGTTCATTCAGATACCTCCCAACTATCTGGCTGACGTATGATCTTCAGGGAGATTATTAATCCATCTCTCCAAACTCTGATGTACTTTTGGATCTACTCCTTAAATGTGATTCTCTCTCTCCCTTCATATCTCTGTGTATAATCAATGGATACACAGAGAGT
>NW_011132172.1:0-663 GCF_000146605.3 Meleagris gallopavo
AAAAGAAAAGATTAGAAAGGAGGAAGAAATCCCCTGGTCCCCTCCTCCTTATGTATCCCCTGAGCTTCCTGTGGCTCCCCAACCTGCCTCTGCACCCCAGGCTCCAGTAGAGGCTCCAGTAGAAGATGAGGGGATAGAGTGCGATGATACAGAGGAGTCAGATTATCCTGACTCACCTGGACTGCGAAGGAGAACCAGGAGCCAGACCAAACTAAGAAGTTCCAGGGAGGAAAAGTTGTCCCCCTTAGAGAAGTCCAGTAACGGGACCTGGACAGCAGCTAGGAGTAGGGTACGTCTCTACTCCTTTGAATTCAGGAGATGTTAGAGAATTTAAAAGGGAAATGGGGAATTTACTAGAAGACCCATTGGGAGTTTCTGAAAGGCTGGACCAGTTTTTTAGGACCAAGTCTTTACACCTGGGAAGAGTTACAATCTATATTAGGGATCTTATTTACTGCAGAAGAGAGAGATATGATCCGGGGGGCAGGAATGAGAATCTGGGATTGTCAGCATCAGGCTGGCCCGGGAGCAGATGAGAAGCGGCCTCTCCAAAAGCCGCCCTGGAATAACCAAAATGCAGAGCACCCAGCTGATATGTCAGACCTCAAACGATTATCATTCAAGGAATCAGGGAGTCCGTTCCTCGGGGACAGAATATGAATA
>NW_011132173.1:0-408 GCF_000146605.3 Meleagris gallopavo
TATATTGTGTTATCTTGCATTCCGATATCATAATTAGTAAAATAAGTTTTCCTCCATAGATTGTTGCCGCTGTTTTTTTTGTTTTCCTCCCTTCCTTCCCATTTTGTGGGCTGGGGAGGGGAGGGCAGGGGCCTACCGCCCCCCTGTCACGGGTGTAGATTGATCTCGTTAACTCCGTGACAGATTTTGGTGGAGAATGCGGGCATAGTTCTATTTCTTAGCTTTTAGAACGAATCTCTCTCTCTGCTCTTAGAGAGCTTCGTTAGGGAGCATTATCAGTAGTTTAGGTTTCTGTGCTGGAATACTTGACCTTGAAAGACTAGGCGTGCTGCCAGTGTTCTGGGATATTTGTAAACTTTGAGCACTGCTCAGTCTGGGTAGTGCCTTTTTTCTTTTTTTTTTCCTTTC
>NW_011132174.1:0-303 GCF_000146605.3 Meleagris gallopavo
GCGTAGTGCATTCTGCATGTAACCAAGGCCAAGTGCAAACCGCTCCTTTCCGATGTGCGCACAGGAGCCCGCTCACTCGTGGGAGAAAAGCAGCCGGCTGAAGTGGCCCGTTCTCGGCAAGCGAGAAACACGATACCGCTGCTGACGGCTGAAAGCGGCATTCGGGGTGAAATGCGATTTCTCGGCCATGTACGGCCAAGTCTCCGGAGCGGTTCAGCGCGAATGCCGCTTTCAAAGCGTGAGAGCGAAGGAGTGCGATTCCGATGCCGACAAGTGCGAATTCAGCCTCCTGCACTACCTGCG
>NW_011132175.1:0-535 GCF_000146605.3 Meleagris gallopavo
CCCAGCAGGGCAGGGCAGGGCATGGGGCTTCTACTGCCTCAGCTGCTGCATCCTAGAGCACTTCATGGCACCTTTCCATGTCTCCATCTTTCACGAAAGGACCTTGCAGAGTCCGTGCTTTCGGTTTCTTCCTAAAGGAGTGTGAAAATTTCTTTGAACTGAGCACTGAGACACCAGAATCATTACAATGAGATGTCACAGAATTGCAGAGGTTGGAAAAGACCTTCAAGATCATCGAGTCCAACTGCAACCTGACCGTGTCACTCTAACAGCCCACCACTAAATCACATCCCTGAGCAAAACTAGAAACTCTACCCAGGATACTGAGGTATTTTGTTGTGGATTAACGGTAACGATAGAAGTGCTTTGTATTTCGGAAATACGCCATTCAGACAGATGAGCTTCATCTCAGAAACATGGATAGAAAGCCGTACGGTACCACTATGCGCTGTATCCATTTCCACATACGCCCTAGGACTCTGCATCTCCGCAAGCTTTGTACACTTTCAGAGCAAAAGCTACCAAATCTCTATTT
>NW_011132175.1:8786-10397 GCF_000146605.3 Meleagris gallopavo
ACTTTAGGAGAGCCAACTTCGATCTCTTCCGGGACCTACTTGGAGGCGTATCCCCGTGGGGCTCGGGGTGGTTTAGGAAGGTAAGGGGGGCCGTCTGAGAGCTGGTCAGCATTTAAACAGCTCTTCTTCCAAGCTCAGGATCGGTGCGTCCCTGTGAACAAGAAATCGGGAAAGGTGGCAGGAGACCTTTGTGGATGAGCAAGGAGCTCATGCGCAAGCTCAAAGGAAAGAAGAAGGTCCATGAAATGTGGAAAAGGGTCTGATCACTTGGGAAGAATATAGGAATGTAGTCAGGGCCTGCAGGGATGCAACGAGGAAGGCTAAAGCCCGTCTGGAATTGAATCTGGCTAAAGTGATAAAGGATAATAAAAAAGGCTTCTTCAAGTATGTTAATAGCAAAAGGAAAACTAGGGAGAATGTGGGCCCCTTACTAAGTGAGGGGGGGGTCCTCGTAACGGGGGATGCTGAGAAGGCAGAGATACTGAATGCCTTCTTTACTTCTGTCTTCAGTGAAAAGGCTCTTCCGCAGGAATCCCACACCCTGGAGGTTAGTGAGAGGGTCTGGGGAATGGGAGACTTCCCTTTAGTCAGGAAAGAGGACGTGCGTGAGCGCCTAGGCAGTACTAAGGTCCACAAGTCCGTGGGACCTGATGGGGTGCATCCACGTGTGCTGAGGGAGCTGGCGGAGGTCATTGCTGAACCGCTCTCCATCATTTTGAGATGTCTTGGATAACAGGGGAGGTCCCTGAAGACTGGAGGATAGCCAATGTCACTCTGGTCTTCAAAAAGGGCAAGAAGGAAGATCTGGGTAATTATAGGCCTGTCAGCCTCATCTCCGTCCCTGGAAAGGTGATGGAACAGCTTGTGCTGGATACCATCTCCAGACAACTGGGAGAAAAGGAGGTTATCAGGAGTAGTCAGCATGGGTTCACCAAGGGGAGGTCGTGCTCGACCAACCTGGTGGCCTTGTATGATGCTGTCACATGCTGGGTGGATGGGGGAAGAGCAGTAGATGTAGTCTACCTTGATTTTAGGAAGGCATTTGATACTGTCTCCCACGACATCCTTATAACAAAGCTGAGGAAGTGTAGGATAGACGAGTGGACAGTGAGGTGGGATGAGAACTGGCTGACTGGCAGAGCGCAGAGGGTCGTCGTTGGTGGTGCAGAGTCTGGTTTGAGACCCGTAACCAGTGGTGTCCCCCAGGGGTCTGTGCTGGGTCCGGTCTTGTTCAACATCTTCATCAATGACTTTGATGAGGGGATAGTGGCCACCCTCAGCAAGTTTGCTGATGATACGAAGTTGGGAGAATTGGCTGACACGCCTGAAGGCTGTGCTGCCATTCAGCGAGACCTGGACAGGCTGGAGAGCTGGGCAGTAAGAAACCGGATGAGGTTCAACAAAAGCAAGTGTAGGGTCTTACACCTAGGGAGGAATAATTGCATGCACCAATACAGGCTGGGGGATGAGCTGCTGGAGAGGAGCTCTGCAGAGAGGGACCTGGGCGTCCTGGTGGACGACAGGTTGGCCATGAGCCAGCAGTGTGCCCGTCATGGCCAAAAAGGCCAGTGGCATTCTGAGATGCATTAAAAAGAGCGTGTCCAGCAGGTC
>NW_011132176.1:0-333 GCF_000146605.3 Meleagris gallopavo
TAGCACCTGCACTGGCTGTATACATCTAACACTAACAACATGTTAATTGCCACAATTTGTTAGGATAGTTGTAGGAGAAATTTCAAAGGCATGAAACATTCTCTAGTGTGCCTTCAATCTTGTCTTTAGCAAACCATGTCCTTCCTCCTAAAATTATCACAGAATTATAGGGGTTGGAAGGGACCTCTAGAGATCATCGAGACCAACCCCCCTGCCAAAGCAGGTTCCCTATACCAGGTCGCACAGATAGGCGTCCAGGCGAGACTTGAATATCTCCAGAGAAGGAGACTCCACACCCCCTGGCAGCCTGTCCAGTCGCTCCGTCACCCTCAC
>NW_011132177.1:0-911 GCF_000146605.3 Meleagris gallopavo
TTACCAGGTTCCCTTGGAGCCTTCACTTCTCCAGGAGGCTGAACAGCCCAGCTCTCCTTGCTTACAGGAGAGGGGTTCCATCCTTGGGTTCGTGTTTGTGGCTGTACTCTGGATGCACTCGCACAGCTCCATGTCTCCCTGCACTGAGGACTCCACATCTAGACGCAGCACTGCAGGTGAGGCCTGACCAGCGCAGAGCAGAGGGATGGGGATCTCCTCCCTTGGCCCGCTGACTGCGCATCTTTGGATGCAGCCCAGGATACGGTTGGCTTTCTGGGCTGGAAGGGCCCACTGCTGGCTTGTGTCCAGCTCCCACCCACCAGTACTCCCAGGCCTTATGGAGCAGGACTACGCTCAGTCCTTTCATCCCCTAGCATGTTTTGGTGGTGGCTGTTCCCTCATCCCAGCTACTGACCCTGCACTTGGATTTGTGCCCACTGCTCAGCCTGTTGAGGTCTCTGTGGATGGCATCCCGTCCCTCTGCTGTGTCACTGCACCCCACAGCTTGGTGTCCTTAGGGTGCACTCAATGCACTCAACCCCACTGTTGATGTCCCTGATGAAGGGGAAACCCAGATGCTTGTACAAACTGGGCGTACAAGCCCTTGGGAGCTGCCCTGCGGAGGACTCGGGGATCCTGGTGGACAAAGAGCTGGACATAAGCCAGTAGTGTGCACTTGCAGCCCAGAAGGCCAACTAGATCCTGGGCTGCATTCAAAGAGGAGCGACCAGCAGGGAGAGGGAGGTGATTGTCCCCCTCTACTCGGCTCTGGTGCGGCCCCATGTGCAGCACTGCGTCCAGGCCTGGGGCTCCAGCACGGGAATGATGTGGAGCTTTTGGAGCAGGTCCAGAGAAGGGCCACAAAGATGATCAGAGGGCTGGAGCACCTCTCTTAGAAGAAATGTTGAGGG
>NW_011132178.1:0-732 GCF_000146605.3 Meleagris gallopavo
TGCTGACACGTTTTCATACAGATCCGTTTCCTAACCCACCATGCAGAGGCACCAACATGTGTGTCAGCCCAGGGAACCACAACAGGAGAACCACAATCCAGGTCATTTATGCACGCTAATGCAGCAAACCTTGCATCCTCTGGCACAAAATAACCCTGCTGCACGTGAGCAAGGGAAAGAATCCCATTATAATTTACTGCCTGCACTCTGTGGCATTCTCTTACCAACTCTGGGTTTGATTCTTCCCTGCTAGGCTCAACAGAAATTTTCCTGCTCCCTTGTTACTGGGCTTGGCAAGACATCCCAAATGCTCGTGGCACACTTGAAACAAACTGCAATTGCTGTAGCTCCAGGAAAGGCCAAAGAAGTGAGCAGTACCTCTCAGACATGCCACACAGGCATCTTGTAAGAGGACTCAGGTGGCACCGGGCCCAACTGGAAAGGGCCAGAAGCTTTGAGGCAGAAATAAGGCACCAAACTGCACAGGCAGTGTTCTGGGGATGCAACAACAGAGGACGGCAGGTTTCCAGGGAAATCTCCCGGTCAGACACGAGCCACAGCCCAGCTATCAGCACCTCGGGGCTGGGCCAGGAGGAAGGACTTTCTCCAGCTCACCCCCACTGCTACTGCAGAGCCCCACTGCTTCAGTTTGCACCAAAGAAAAAGGCCACCATTTGGTCACAGAGCTGAGCAAGCTGTCCACTTGTGCCGGACTCAAGGCTCAGAACTGTG
>NW_011132179.1:0-400 GCF_000146605.3 Meleagris gallopavo
CAGTGCAGGGAGACATGGAGCTGTGCGAGTGCATCCAGAGTACAGCCACAAACACGAACCCAAGGATGGAACCCCTCTCCTGTAAGCAAGGAGAGCTGGGCTGTTCAGCCTGGAGAAGTGAAGGCTCCAAGGGAACCTGGTAACAGCCTTTCAATACCTAAAGGAAAGAACAAGGGAAAATGGAGGTGAAATCTAAGGAAAATGTCTTGTACAGTGAGGGTGCTGAGGCAGTGGCACAGGTTGCCAGAGAAATGGTGGATGTGCTGGCCCTTTCAAGGTGAGCCTGGCTCAGACTCTGAGCAACTTGATCTAGCTGTGGATGGTCAGCATGGGGGAGTCGGATCACATCGCAAACCTACCTGCATACAAGCAGCGCACCAACATGGGGTGCATGATGTTC
>NW_011132180.1:0-400 GCF_000146605.3 Meleagris gallopavo
AAAATGGTGGAGCTTTAGTGGGAGTGAAAGGTGTGGGCTTTCTGTAGGCAGGCCCCGGGTTTATTTCTGTAAGCAGGCCCCTCTCAGAGATTGGTCTTTGTTTGCTGCTTTGCTGTGCCTACCTGCCTGCTCCCTGGGCTTGCTGCATCTCATCCCTTCATTTTTTCATGGCATTTGAACTTGTAGTTTCACTTGTAAATGTGAGAGCGGAGCTGGATAAGGGGAGGGTAAGTTGCTTCTTTATTTTCTGTTCTCCCAGGTGGGTCTGTATATTTTGTGCCCAAGTTGTGGCAGCTCTGTAACTGGGAATGTTCCTAGTGGTCATAAAAGACTGTGCTGCCAGCACAGAATTTGGCCACAGGCCTGCCTGCTGGATTAAATCTGTAGGTTGATTATATGC
>NW_011132181.1:0-394 GCF_000146605.3 Meleagris gallopavo
GATGAAAAAGGAATAAAAAAAAGATGAAAAAAAGAGGAAAAAAGAGATCCCTTAGGCACAAACTCCTGAACGCGTCTGGGACTAAGAGTGGATCCAGCTGTGCTGAGGAACCTTACCTCTGTGGTTGGAAGAGTTCAGACAGCCATGGGGTTCGCTCTGATCCTCACGACACAGCAGGAGAGCTGTGTGCTGTAGGTGTGTGTAACCTGTCCTCTAGGTGGAAAACAACCAAGTGCATCCAGCCATGTCCAGTCTTGTTAAGTCACTGTTACATCTACTACAGCATATCTATGCTCAACAAAAAATGCATTCCTGCCTCCCCCTTAGGAGTGTATATTGTAGCTGTATCTATCTGTTGGAGGTTGGTGGAGTCTGCATGATAGCAACTAGGGAC
>NW_011132182.1:0-572 GCF_000146605.3 Meleagris gallopavo
CCCTACCATTGTGTGGTTCTGACTGTGATTTCTGTGACTTAAGGCTTGTACTTTCTCTCTTCTTTTTTACAGAGTTATTTGAGAATGTTTTTGTCCTGAAGTGACCCCTCTTTGACTCTCCTTAAATGGAGTACCAATGTGAAGGTTGGATGTGCTTTAATAGAGGCAGTCTTTTTTTTTTCTGGCAATGATAGAATAACAGAGTGCCGTGGGTCGGAAGGTGCCATAAACCCATGCAGTTCCAACTCCTGCCGTGGGCTGGCTGCCCCCCGCTAGGTCATGCTGCCTGGGTCCCTCCAACCTGGTCTTGGACACTTCCAGGGATGGGTACCCACCGTTTCTCTGGGCAGCCTTGGCTTTCCTGCTCCCATCCATGCACATCCAGACAGAGTCTCTGTATTCTACACCTTGGGTATTCCACTCACCCCTGCTTCCACTGCCTGTACGTTTCCTTCTTTCCCTCAGTCTGACCAGCAGGTACTTGCCCAGCCGTGCCAGTTTCCTGCCCCCTCTACTTGATTTCTTATTCTGGAGGTTGGAGAGCTCTTGTGCTTAAACTGAGTGAGAAGAGG
>NW_011132183.1:0-1062 GCF_000146605.3 Meleagris gallopavo
TGTGCCCACTGCTCAGCCTGTTGAGGTCTCTGTGGATGGCATCCTGTCCCTCTGCTGTGTCACTGCACCCCACAGCTTGGTGTCCTTAGGGTGCACTCAACCCCACTGTTGATGTCCCTGATGAAGAGGAAACCCGGATGCTTGTACCAACTGGGCATAGAAGCCCTTGGGAGCAGCCCTGCGGAGGACTCGGGGATCCTGGTGGACAAAGAGCTGGACATAAGCCAGTAGTGTGCACTTGCAGCCCAGAAGGCCAACTGTATCCTGGGCTGCATTCAAAGAGGAGCGACCAGCAGGAAGAGGGAGGTGATTGTCCCCCTCGACTCGGCTCTGGTGCGGCCCCATGTGCAGCACTGCGTCCAGGCCTGGGGCTCCAGCACGGGAATGATGTGGAGCTTTTGGAGCAGGTCCAGAGAAGGGCCACGAATATGATCAGAGGGCTGGAGCCCCTCTCTTAGAAAGAAATGTTGAGGGAACTGGGATTGTTTCTGTGGGAGAAGAGAAAGCTCTGGAGATAGCTCATGACAGCCTTCCAAGACTCGAAGGGAGCGCATAAGCAGGAGGGGGCAACGGCTGTTTAGGAGGGTGGATAGCGATAGGACAAGGGGAAATGGTTTTCAAGTGAGACAGGGGAGGTTTAGGTTGGTTATTAGGAGGCAGCTTTTCACGCACAGGGTGGTGACGCACTGGAATGTGTGCTTGAGAGTCACTTGCAGGATGATCTGCTCATGATCCGTGACCAGCACAGAGGTGAGACTGACATGCTGGTAGTTCCCCGCGTCACACTTTCTATCCTTCCTAAGAGGTGTGCTGTCACCTTTTTTCTCCTCACCAGGGACTTGACCTGACTGCCTCGACTTGTGAAATACCATGGAGAGTGGCTCGGTGACTGCAGCGGTGAATTCCCTCGGAACTCTGGGACTCATCTCGTCAGGACCCAAGGACTCCTGGATGTTTGGGTCCTCAGGTGGTCCAGAACCTGATCTCCCATGGCAGTGTGGGATGGGAAGGGGTCTGTGGGACTGAGGAAGCAATGGCAGTCCCCACCTCACCAAAGCAAAG
>NW_011132184.1:0-1023 GCF_000146605.3 Meleagris gallopavo
GCCCAGGGCAATGTGGTGTGCACGTGTCTGCTGCTAGAGATGACCAAAACAGATTAACCTCAAGTTTCTTATTCCTGCAGTGATCAAAGTCATTCACACCAGTCATTAGCCACGCCAGCTGTGTTCTAGAACAAGTGGAGATTGATATCCAATGGCAGCCACAAGGAAGAGCCTTTATACAGCAGTGAAATGCCACACGTTTCCAAAGAGCTTAGTCAGCTTTAGCACTGAGTCAGTGGTTCAATTTTTTCAAACACAAAAATAACACGTAGGAAAAGCAGAGCTCAAGTCTTCTCTTTGGACAGCTGAACTCTCACCCATCATGAGCAGAGAGTGAGAAATCTTACTCAAAATCCACAACGACCAACGATGCTTCCATGCTGATTGCATTACATGCCATAGAACGGCCAAAAACTCCGTCAGCCGAGTACTGGCAGAAAATGAGAGTACACATTTTTTAGCATTTCATCGTGAATTCAAAGTATAGTCTCAGTTTACTATTAAAATTGGAAAGGGAAAAAAAATCTCTGTACATATATACATTAGCCTCCAAGTTGCCAGGCATCAGTTTTCAATGGAGAAAAGCCACATTTGACATCGGCTTCTATAGCAGAGTCCATCCGACCTTTAAAATTATTTTGTTGAGGTTAAAGACATTCCACTGCTATGTCCTTATGAAGCATTTCATGATGTGCATCGAATTTGGCAGCCAGCAGAAGAGAAGGCTCTGGGGAGACCTCCTGAGGGCAGCCTTCAGTATCCCAAGGGGGCTGCAAAAGCAAGGGACAGAGTCTTTAGGTGGGACATAAGGAAGAAGTCTGTTACAATAAGCGTGGCACTGGAACAGGGACACTGAGGGACCCTGGGGCTCTCTGGAGCCCTGAGCACTGGGCGTCAGGGCCTGGGGATGGGAGGGGATGGAGGGCACCATCCCCCTACCCTTTCCAGGGGCCACTGCCACCCCCAGACCTTCCCTCGTGCTCTGAGGGCTGTGCAGGAGGAGGAGGGTCTCGAGCTGTCCTA
>NW_011132185.1:0-832 GCF_000146605.3 Meleagris gallopavo
ACTCATTTTAAAAATTCTCTTGTAGGTACCTGGGCTAAAGGTCATGGTATTGAGTGGATTTACCATATTCCCTACCATGCACCAGCCTCAGGTAAGATTGAACGATACAATGGGTTGTTAAAACTATGCTGAAAGCAATGGGAGGCGGTACATTTAAGCACTGGGAGAAGCATTTGGCAGAAGCCACCTGGTTAGTCAATACCAGAGGATCTATCAATCGTGGTGGTCCAACCCAGTCCAGCTCCCTACATACCGTAGAGGGGAGATAAAAGTCCCTGTTGTACATGTAAAGAATATGTTGGGAAAGGCAGTTTGGGTTATTCCAGCCTCTGAGAAGGACAAACCTCTTCGTGGAACTGTTTTTGCCCAGGGACCTGGGTCCACTTGGTGGGTGATGCAGGAAAACGGGGATGTTCAATGTGTACCGCAAGGGAACTTGATGTTGAGGGAGTGCAGTCAGTAATTCCTAGTGCGTGTGTTTATATTTTGTTTGTCTTATATTAAGCATGATGTAGTGATGTGGAATAAGGGGTGGAATGTCATGGTTTCATGATTTTTTCATTATCGGTAATTCCACATCATAACATCATGCAATGTACTGGGGGTTTGACTGCTGATGCTCAAGTTCCGGGTGCCTGTCCAGCGGAGAAGAGCAGCTACGTTTCCCCAGGGGGCTTTGCGGTCAGCGAGGAGATATAACTCCTGGCAAGGTCACCTGATGCTCTCTTCTCTGCCTGCGCTGCTTCGCTTGCGCTTCTCTGCCTGCGCTGCTTCGCTTGCGCTTCTCTGCCTGCGCTTCTCGCCTGCGCTTCTCTGCCTGCGCTTCTCATCT
>NW_011132186.1:0-544 GCF_000146605.3 Meleagris gallopavo
GTCAGAGCAGAGCACTCTGTACCCCTTGCAGAGTACCGGGATGCTTTTCCAGCTGACTGACTGACGGCTAGCTTTGTCTGTGGCCCTGGCTCTGGAGGAGCGAAGCAGTGCTGAGAGTGGAAACGCAGCGATGTTGCAGCCCCGCTCTTGGAGTCCAAAGCCATTCCCACACGACCCATGGCTGTCTGCAACCCCAAATGGCACACGAGGTCCGGCAGTGGGTCAGGTAATGACATGACAAAAGGACAGCATGGACAGTTGTGATGCTACTTTATTTATTGGCACAGCACAGCATGGAAAGCCCCGGGTGATGCCAGCAGTGGTTCTCTGGCTGTCAGATGATGCCCCCAAACCCACACGCCGGGGGTGCTCCCACCTCCTGACTGATGGTGGAGAGGAGTGGGAGGGCAGAGGTGATGCGTGGGGTGGTCGTGGGGGCTGCTGTGCCTGTCCTACCTTACCCCCAAGGAGTTGGTTTTACAGGTGTTGCATCGGTAACCCCCCCGAGGGGGCCGCTCCCAGCTCCTGAAGGATGGTGGAGAGG
>NW_011132187.1:0-687 GCF_000146605.3 Meleagris gallopavo
GATGCGCCGAGCTGCTCGGGCGCTGCTCGCCCTGGCTGAGGTGGATGAGAGCCGCTCGCAGTTCACGCTGCACGAGTCGCGGCTGTTGGACATCTCCGTGTCGCCCGCGGTGGATTCCTTGGTCTCCCAGGTGATCTGTGAGGTGCTGTTCTTAATTGCCCGGCCCTGACAGCTGCGGGGTGCAGCTCACCCTGTGTGAGTGTGTGTGAGCAGGGAACTGAGAAGCCAACGGTTGCCCTTTATTTATGCACAACCACCTTGGGGAATCCACTGCCTGCGCTGTCCTGCTTCTCCCTTGAAGGATGATGTCCCCATTCCCTTTCCCCTTCTCCTGTTCTTCAAATTTGTCCTAAATCCCCAAAATCCCCAATTAAAAGAGACAAAGTTCTCTCTACACGGAGGACTCTAAAATTTTGTTTTAGCCAAAGTTGCTGTCTTCTACTGTGCGTGTGGGGAGAACAACTTGTCCCCCTTTCCCCACCCCTTTCTAGCATGACGAGTTACGATGCCCTGCAGAGCGAGACGCAGGTATTTCATCTCTTGCCAGGCGGCCCTCCCTGGGGGCTGCTGTACAGGGCTCTGCCTTTTAAGTCATGGCTGCCTCAGCAGCCAACCAACTTGCAGTGTCTTTTCCTGTCTTTTTGTTTCCTTTCTAATCCAAGTGTGAGAAGGTCCTTGGACTTCCAG
>NW_011132188.1:0-439 GCF_000146605.3 Meleagris gallopavo
AAACATCCTCTGGTCCAGCGTCCTCTGCTGGGATTCCGGGTGCTGGCACTGTGCAGCCCACAACAGCGCAGTCACAGGGGCAGGCCACGGCTCAGATCACGTCCACATCGCGGTTGACAGAGAGCCCCGTCGTCTTCCCCAGCTCCGACGTCCGCTCTGAGCAGAGGCACCACTCATGCTAGCACCGGTGCAGTTCCGACTGCAACCCACCTGAGTGGCACGACGGCTGAGCTGCAGGACCAGACATCCAGTTTCCTCTTCACAACATCGTTGACGGCTGCGTCCGTGGCCACGACGGACGGCAGAGGAGCGCCGACGGAGCACAACCCCCGGCGACGCTGTCTGGGACGGTGAGCTCACCAGGGCTGTCTGGCGCTAGCCAGGCCACCAGTGCCGCTTCCACAACACTGCAGCCTGACACCGGTTCCACTAGCATTGC
>NW_011132189.1:0-660 GCF_000146605.3 Meleagris gallopavo
GAGGACTGTTTGCTACTAGTGGACCAGGTGATCTCAGGGTAGCTCATTCCTCAGCCAGTCTTCTCCATGGTTTTTGGAACAGCCTCTTGAATGGCAATTCCCAGCTCCACTGCAGAACATGCCTGCAGTGGTGCTGATAGCCTTGGAAAATGACTCAACATTTCACTTTAGTTTAGCCTGAGAGAATTTCAAAACCTCAATCACCCTTATCCAATGAGTTGTGACAAGGTGTTTTTGCTAGAGGAGTGATGTTGGAACAGATGACCTCCAGAGGCCTCAAACATGACTATTCTGTGATTCTGTAAATCTGAGATTATGATCTAAAAATGGCCTAAGTTCATACTTGTCTTCAAACAGGACAGCTGATCCCTACTTGGAACAGAGGAACAGAGAGGCATGTGGCAAAGACCAGTGCCTGTGCCATCCTGGAACAAAGTCCTTCTGTAGAGGCATGAATAAAGTCATTCATTCTGCACAGAGAGGCCTTTGTCTCACCTTCCTTATCTGGGATAAAGGTGGCCTTTTCCACCACCTTCTTAGGAACGCTGGGTAAGAGGCTGAACCAGGTAATGTAAGTGGTTGAACCAGGTGATGTCTCTGATGAAGTGGATCTTCCTGAACCTTGGAAGGACCGCCTCGCCACGCCACGCCACGCCACGA
>NW_011132190.1:0-743 GCF_000146605.3 Meleagris gallopavo
GGAAAGGTGCAATTCCTGGGAGAAAACGTCATTTTGCGGGAGAAAACTGCCATTTCTGAGAGAAAATGGCCTATTTCCGGGCGAAAACTGGTATTTCCGGTAGGAAACGCTGAGTTTTTGGTGAGAAAACTGGAATTTCTGGTTCAAAATGTCATATTCCTGGGAGAAAGCTGGTATTTCTGGCAGAAGACGTCATATTCCTGGGGAGAAATCTGGTATTTCTGGGAGAAAATGTCATGTTTCTGGTTGAAACATGGTATTTGTGGGAGGAAACTGCAGTTCCTGGCGGAAAATGGCATATTTCCGGTAGAAAACTGGTATTTCTGGTAGAAAACGCTGATTTTGTTGTGAGAGAACTGGTATTTCTGTTACAAAATGTCATATTTCACGGAGAAATCTGCTCTTTCTGGAAGAAATCGTGATATTTCTTGGGAGAATACTGCAATTTCTGGGTGAAAAAGGCGTATTTTGGGGGGGGGGGAACTGCCGTTTCTGAGAGAAGATGTCCTATTTTCGGAGGGAAAACCGGTATTTCTGTGAGAAAATGTGGTATTTCTGGGAGAAAACTGCAATTCCTGGCAGAAAATGTCACATTATTGGGGGAGAATCCTTGTATTTCTGGTAGGAAACGTTGTGTTTTGGGTGAGAAAACTGGTATTTCTGGTAGAAAACGCTGATTTTGTTGTGAGAGAACTGGTATTTCTGTTACAAAATGTCATATTTCACGGAGAAATCTGCTCTTT
>NW_011132191.1:0-798 GCF_000146605.3 Meleagris gallopavo
GTGAGGAATGTGTGAGAAAGCTGGTGTTTCTGGGAGTAAATGCCATCTTTTGGGGGCTAGAAATGGTCTTTCTGGTGGGATGTGCCACATCTTTGTGAGGCAGTCGGTGTTTGTGAGGGCCAATGGCATATATTCTGGATCAAAATGGTCTTTCCGCAGTAAAATGCCAAAAGTCTGGGAGTAAGTGTCATGATGAGGAATGTAATGGAGTGTAATTGGGAGGAACTGGGAGGAATTTCTCGGAGTCGTGGTATTTGTGGGTGCATATGTCCCATTTAGGGAAGGAAAGGAGTATTTCTTAGCCAAACTGCCATAGCATTTAGGGAAAATGTCCTATCCTTGGGAGACAAGTGGTATTTGTGGGAGAAGATGTCCTATTCTTGGTTGCAAGTGTCCTATTTGGTCTTGTCATCTAGTACTTTTGGGAGAAAACGTGCGGTAGTTTGAAGAAAACAGGTATGTCTGGGAGAAAATACCATCTTTTTGGAAGAACAGGCCCAATTTCCAAGTGAAATGTGGTATTTCTGGGAGAAAATGACAAGTACGTGGGAGAAAAGTGGACAATTGTGGGAAAGACTGACTTCTCTTGGAGGGCAAGTGTGGTATTTTTGGTGTGAAAAGGGGTCCTTTGGGGAGAAAATGGGGTGTAGATGGGAGGAAATGTCCTGTTGAGGAGTGTCTAGCAGTATTTTTGAGAGAAAAGGGAAGGTACTTGTCAGAAAAGTGCTCTTCTGGGAGAGAGTAGCATAGTGGTTGGAAAATGCCACCCATTGTGAGAAAGCTGCTTTGTTTCCGGGA
>NW_011132192.1:0-635 GCF_000146605.3 Meleagris gallopavo
GTTAGTAAAAAGCACAGATTTCCCATGAGTAATTTGAAACAAGTCCTCTTCAGTTGCTGTTTATTAATGTCTTCTGGAATTCCAAACGCTCAGAGTTACTCAGTAGTACGTCTTGCTGCAAACAGCTTTTCTTTTTTTCTCAGTCCTGCCTGAATTTTGCTTCTCCACCTCTGCAGACGACACCTCTATGGCTCTTCTCCGTAATCCTGTGTTGTTTGGTGTAAGGATGTAACTAAGCCTTGTGACGTACAAAGATGCAGGCTTGTTCCTGACCTGAGCTTTGAATTTCCAAGGCAATAGTATGAGATAGAATTGTGCATGGAAATTGGAACTTGTTACATTGCAACACGGTCTGTAATTTCTGTCCCAGCATTCTGTAACTTGGGCTGTTTTTTTTCTGTTGGGCAAGGAGAAAGTGCGTCGAGTCCAAATCTGTTTGTAACTACCTAGGAATTAATTAGCTCAGCAATAAGGGCGTTGTGGGGTTAATGTTGCTGCTGTTCTGGAGTAATTCAGTCTTCACGTTTTGCTCAGTTTCTGTCCAAAGCTGAGATGACAACTGTGTCATCAGACGATCCACCATCTGATGATGTTATTACTGCTGATGAGCTAACAGCTACCCCAGAGCAGAGATC
>NW_011132193.1:0-467 GCF_000146605.3 Meleagris gallopavo
TCCTTTAGGTATTGAAAGGCTGTTACCAGGTTCCCTTGGAGCCTTCACCTCTCCAGGAGCTGAACAGCCCAGCTCTCCTTGCTTACGAGGAGAGGGGTTCCATCCTTGGGTTCGTGTTTGTGGCTGTACTCTGGATGCACTCGCACAGCTCCATGTCTCCCTGCACTGAGGACTCCACATCTGGACGCAGCACTGCAGGTGAGGCCTGACCAGCGCAGAGCAGAGGGATGGGAATCTCCTCCCTTCGCCTGCTGACTGCGCATCTTTGGATGCAGCCCAGGATACGGTTGGCTTTCTGGGCTGGAAGGGCCCATTGCTGGCTTGTGTCCAGCTCCCACCCACCAGTACTCCCAGGCCTTATGGAGCAGGACTACGCTCAGTCCTTTCATCCCCTAGCATGTTTTGGTGGTGGGTGTTCCCTCATCCCAGCTACTGACCCTGCACTTGGATTTGTGCCCACTGCTCAG
>NW_011132194.1:0-588 GCF_000146605.3 Meleagris gallopavo
GCCAGGCATTCCTGATGCCTGCAATCCCGTGTATACCTGATTTAGGATTTACGTAACTTCTGGGGTACAACATTGCTTTTCCCAGTTTGTGTTAAAGCCAAGCTTAAAAATTTTCAGTCAATTGCTCTTGCTTGACACTTAGCTCCAATTTTCTCTACTGAATTTAATCTCTACATTCAATAGTTCTAATATGTCACGCCCAAGTAATGGTTTTGGAGAACCCAGCATGTACAAGGATTTATATATTCCTACTTCTCCTAGCCTGTATTTAATTGGTCCCCCTCAAAAGAAAGTGAACTTCTCTTGCCAATAGCTCCTACAACTACAAAAAAAGTCATCTACGGGTAATAGTTCTTGATGTAGCACAGAGTAAGAGGCATCCATATCAGAAAATAAACCTCTTTACCCTGCTTCCCCAGCTGCTTTTGGCCCAGTGGGGGGGAACTCTCCCTGAGCCCTTCCAGGCTCTCCCTTACCTCTTCTTCTTGGTAAGGACATCCCTGTTAGACCTTGCTCAACTTTGCCTTCCTCAGCCTGTGTTTTTTCCAAACCCTTTTCGCTTTCTAGACTTTCATCATCACATACATT
>NW_011132195.1:0-889 GCF_000146605.3 Meleagris gallopavo
ATTTCAGGACCACAACGATTTCTGAAGACCACTGAAACAAATCAGTACATCTCTAGACTTAGTATTCAAGATCTGCAAAAGATGGTTCTGTTTATTGCCTTGTACTGGTTCTGTTTATTGCCTTGAGGAGATGATAGAATTATTTGGAGTTCAAGATTAGCTATACAAAGAATGAGAGTCTCAGGTATCTTTCAAAGCCTTCCATCTAATCATCAAAGAGCTCATATTTGCCTCAAAGCACATGTAATTTAGTTTATAATTATGTCAAAGATAAAATACAGCAGTCAATCAAAAGTCTGCAACCATCAAAATGATAAGATGTGGCATTCTACTTACTCAAAGGTTATTTGTAGGCACAATTGCAAAATCAAAGCAATAGGGTTTTGATAGAGGGAAAAGCTATTTTTCATGCCCTTTGGAAGGACAGCAAAGGGAGACTTATTTGAAACTGAAGGCAACAGCATGTGAGCCTGCAGGTCAAGAAATGTTGAGGACTGTTTTCTTCACACCAAACAAAAGGGAAATGTGAAAGCTAGAAATACAAGCTGTGTAGAAATGATAGAAGAAGGATGTTCAAGTTCTAAATTGCAGAGAGGCTTATTCCACATGTCCAGATAAAAAGGGATGCCACAGAACATTGAACGCTTTCTGGACGTACAACAGAGGAGTGCACTTACTTCTTGGCAGCCCAACCCAAACAGTCTTCTGACCTGCCTGAACTATTCCACTTTTCCCCGTGACCTAAGAAAGAATAAAAAAGGGAAGGGAATGCCAGTCAGGTAGTCTTTGAGACCACTATGCAGACTAGTTTATTCCTGAGACTGGAGGTTAAATGGGGTATGTGAGGGGAATAGGAGCTTTACTCACACTCAGGTAACATGAAAAGTCT
>NW_011132196.1:0-314 GCF_000146605.3 Meleagris gallopavo
GGGACCCAGAGATCTCCTCAGGAAGAGCTGAGAGGGGGGCTGGCAGGGGTCCAGGAGGGTTCTGCCCTCATTGAGCAGAACAGCAGTTTGTGCAAAAAGCGGCGCTGGATTTGGGAACAGATGCGATAGCAGCTACGGGTGGAGAAAATTCAGCTAAGGAAGGAATTACAGCAAGGTGTGGAATTTGTAGGAAACGCTGAAGCCAAATGTGGTGTTCTTACTGCAGTAAGGGATGAATTAGTAACCAGAAGGGAAACCACTGGCAAAAGCGAGGAGGTTTACTTTGTTAAACGTTTACAATCTGGTACAGCTGA
>NW_011132197.1:0-639 GCF_000146605.3 Meleagris gallopavo
GCAGCAGCATCCTGTCAGAATCTGCCTATCCATCTGCAAGATACCCCTGCTCCGCTTGATGTTCAAGTGAAGCGTGAGCAGAATGTGGATGAGCTCCTCCTGGGACAATCTGAGATGACTGACAGTGCAACTGCATGGTTTTACTGTATATTAAAAAATGTTTAGAAAAAAACTAACAAACAACACTTCTTTTTCTTGGGTACGTTGAGGTGATACTTCTTCTAGCTGAGATTTTGCAGTGAGTCTTGAAGCAGATTTGAACTGGTAGAAGTTGGCCGTGTTTGCTTCCATTTTTCTTCTTTCCTTGCTGATCAGAGTTAAGGGGCCGTGCATCCATTCCCTGCCTCTAGCTGCTCCCCTTCACTGTGAAGAGGACCAAGACCTTCTGGCTCAGAAGCGTGTCCATGTGCAAGGCTTAAACTTTGTGCTTCTTCCTTCTCTGCTTGGTAAAACTCAGCGTTGGCTCATTTGGAGACTGAGTTGTGGTTTCTTAGACAGTGCTCAGCTAAAGGCTGGAGTGCCTGTATCAGCTGTGCTGGTGCAGCCTAAATCCAACCTAAATCTTCCCTGCCTCAACTTCAAACCATTTTCCCTGGTCCTGCTGTTATCTGCCCTTTCCAAGAGTTGACTCCCCTCCTG
>NW_011132198.1:0-540 GCF_000146605.3 Meleagris gallopavo
GACAGTAGTATACCGGCATATCTGTCTGGTGCTGTTGCTATGAGTCTCTGCCATATCTCAGGCGTCGTCCTCACTCTCTCAGGATCGCGGTCTTGTCGTGGGTGGTTAGGAACAAAGTTAGGGTCAAACAGCATTTCCACCACAGCCATTTCCCTCAAATACTGGATACCCTTTGCAACTGTATCCCATCTTTTCATCACAGGCTTCAAGCCGTCTTTGAAGCGATACCTTTCTTTCACGGCTATTAACACTCGTTCCCAAAGGGTGGCAGACTCATCCAAACATCGACTAATTCCTCGGTCAATAGCTGGGTCTCTGGCAATGGCTCCTAGTTGGCGAGCTTCATTACCATCTAGAAACAAACTATTGGCCCCGCGGTCCCAACAACGAACCAACCAGGAAACAAGAGTTTCATTCGGGCCCCATGTGAACTCCTTTCTTGAACCTTGGATTTCAGTCATCTTCAGGGGCCACGAGTAGTAATAAGGATGTCCTCATCATCACTCTCTTCTGCATGTCTCTTAGTTTTCCTTTTGCTTT
>NW_011132199.1:0-1301 GCF_000146605.3 Meleagris gallopavo
TTTCCTGGTTTAGTTGTTTTCTTGAAAAATTCAAGAATTGTTCTCTCACACCTGTGATAAATTTCAGGAGGTCTCTCTCTAGAGTTATCCGAAGTAACATGAAGAGAGAAAACAACACTGCAGTTCAATCTCAATGTTAAGAGGTAGTGAGGGAGAGTGTACCTGATAGCCTGACTAGAGAAACCGACTTACCTGACAAAGTTCACGGCAGCTCTCAATAGTACCTTCTCACCTGATTTTGTTTACTTTGTGCGTTCAGTTACACAAGGTAGAGAGAAAACAGACTGTACATATTGAACAATAATCTCAGCTTACTGTATTTTGCAGGCTTCTTGCCCAGTGTATAATTAAGGCAGGCTGAAGCCGTGTTTCTCCAGCGCTCGCAGAGTACTTAACTTAATCCATGCTGGACAAGAAACTGCAGTTTTGTCACTGATTCTGGCCTGAGGATCAGAAGAAACAGCCCTCAGTTAGTATTTTCTCTTTGTCTTCTATTCACACGTCACCCGTTTGATGAAAACAAGTAACCAGTAGGTTCTAACCTAGCTCACTTCACCTGTGCTCCGTGGCTGACTCACTGCTCGCCTCAGGTGATCAATCAGAGGCTCAGGCCGTGACTCAGCAGCCCCATACGCTCCACCCCTTCACGGCGTGAACCAAAGATCAGTTGACTAAAGGGTGAGCTTTTCCCAATACAGAGATCCGCTATATCGCGACGCTTATACAATTTCATCGCGACGCATGTTGGTACAATTCAAGACAAGTGACGATCGGTGAACGCTGACATTCTTTTATGGGCCAGTGCTCGATGGTGTTACTGGAGGCACGCGGTCGTGAGGTGCCAGTCTGTCCTGTGCTCCATCATCCCATGCAGACCATCACCGGGAGTTGCACGCGATCTGACAGTAACACTGGAACGCTCTGATGGCATTTTGTTCCTTCCGGTGATCCTGAAGGCTCAAAGACTCACGGGGAGAAATACAGATGTCTCAGAGGTACCAGGAGGGGAAGGTCTGCCCTCCAGAGCAAGATACAGGCCGTGTTTCTATCCTGGCCAACACTTCCGCTTGTACAGGGGCACGTCCTGGCCGCCTGTACCACACCTTCTGGCCGGATGTCTGCGGCTGCATAATAATATCAGGCACCAAAGGAGTGTCCTGATCTGCCACAGGGACGTGATGGGGTCCTTTAGCAGTGAAGATCGGAGTGTTGGCCACAACATCAGTAGGCCGTGTAGCTATTACTGGAGGGACTGCTGAGCCTCCACTGAGGGAAGACTCTGGACTCTCAGGACGTGCTAG
>NW_011132200.1:0-806 GCF_000146605.3 Meleagris gallopavo
ATTTCATAGCTTGCTTTTCTGGTCTCTGAAGGATGAGTCGCCTCGTGTTAAAACAGAAATGGATGCCATGAAGAACTGAAGTCATCAAGATATTTGTCGATCATCTCACGTAATAGAGACATCAGAGAAAATACTCATGGTCTCAGAGGTCAGAAATAGTGTTTCTGCCAGGCTTAAGGTTACTGTTTTTATCTTTAGCAGTAGACAAGAATGCAAAAATGAAGCTGAAATGAAATGATTCTTAAATATCTCAATGGTGAATGGGTTCAAGATTCATTGGTTTGAAAATTAAGTAGAAAAGGTGACATATTCTGTCTTTTTGTAAAAGCCACTAATCAGCATTCACAGTAAGTGAACTGGTTTTAATTCCTAACTTATGCTTCAGGTTTTTAAAGCAGCATCTGCAAGGTCTGCGGGACACCAGAGCCCCAGGTTGTTGTCATCTCCTGAGTGATTTGTGCCACCCACGACATTGAGTGCAATGCTTCAGGTGCACAATTGGAGGCAAGGGTCAGATGTCTTGCTTGTGTGGTCTGCCACAGTGATGGCCCATGGCAGAACTGGAGCACTCGTGTGTGCTGCTCTGATTGAGCACAGGGAATGGAAGAGCATCCTGTCCATGCTGTGCTGTGCTTTCTGTGCTCTCATTGTTCCTTATCCTTCTCTGATACATTGTAAATACATTGTCAGATAACTTGAGCTTTCTCGTGACAGTGTTGTCCTGGAGGGGAGCTGTTTGATTCCATTGTTTCTAAGGACCACCTTTCCCAAGAGGAAGCTCGAGTCTTTTTTTCAGCAGATTGTTT
>NW_011132200.1:2366-2891 GCF_000146605.3 Meleagris gallopavo
TCCCTATCCCACCACGACCTGCTGTCCTGATTCTCAGTCTGTCTTCCTGCCTCCCTTGTGAGCGTTTAGAAGCTGCCATGAGGTTCCTGTGCACTCTGAACAACCATCTTTCTCCCCGCTTTCTCTTCACTGCACAGACTGGAGGCCATGCACAAAAGGTGCTTCAGGTTGTTATCTTTCCTGGCCAGAAACTAAATAGAGTCTTGTAAATGTGGTCCAATGAGTGTGAAGCAGGGGTGACTTGTCCTGGTCTGGTTGTGCTGCTTTTTAATGCAGCCAATTATCCTGTGGTGCTTTTTTGTCTGTCAGAACACACAGCTGGCTTGCATTCAGCTTGTGGTCTCTCACCACTTGTCCTCCTAGTCCCCAGGCCCTTTCTAACAGATACAAACTAGTATTTCCCACCTGGGGTATGGGAAGATGGGTGCTTGTTAGCAGTCAGTGAAAATCTCTACGAGAGAGAGAGGGCTTTTAGTAGACTGCTAACCAGTGAGCACAACAAGAACTAACAGAAGAGAAGATATG
>NW_011132201.1:0-569 GCF_000146605.3 Meleagris gallopavo
CCAGTATTCCTTTCGGTGCGTCACTGTGATATGTTAGTGGGCCTAGGATCTTCTGAAGTTCTTCTTTCAAAGGGGATGAAGACAGACTGCTCCTTTGGCTGAGATAGGCGACCCATCGTGCCACTGTTTGTGCTTGGGCCACCCCGTCTTCGGAAGGTGGGTCAGATCTTTTACCCACCCCTGAATCGGCAGAGTGGTCTTGACTATAACTTCAGCCGTTTGAGTTATTGGCTCTACTGCCTGCAGTGCTGAATCGGCAGCCAATAACTGCTGTTCAATCATACTGTATCTCTCTTCTGCTCCGTGCCAGACCCGAGACCAGAAACCAATGGGGGTCCAAACAGAACTCGGGCGTTGTTGCCACAGGCCACAACCAAAGCCATCTTGAGTGATGTGAACATCTAACTCGGCTGGGAGGGTAGGATCAAATAGACCCAATGCCTGGGCTTGTTAACTGCCAGTTTCGCCTGTTGAAAAGCGTCCTGTTCTGTTTCCCCCCAGTCCCAAGCTGTCCCCTTTTTGTGAGTCTAGACAGTGGTCTTAGCAGCTGCGCTAGGTGAGGTATAAAG
>NW_011132202.1:0-773 GCF_000146605.3 Meleagris gallopavo
AAGAATTCTAAGCACGAGATAAGGAAGGGTGTCTGAGTTTCAGCCGGGCTGGAATTGTTTTCTTCAGTGTCTGATATGGTACTACAGGTTTTTTGTTCTAGATTGCACACTGATGCTTGGAGTTACTGCTAGGCAGTGCTGTACAGAGCCAAAGTCATTCTCAGCTGAGAGCCCAAGGAAGTGAGAGGGAACAGAATTAGAACAGCTGACTGAAACTGGCCAAAGGGATATTCCCTACCATATGACATACTGGGGAAGGAGTTGTGAAGGGGGTTGAAGTTCATGTCAGTCTCTTCCACTACTAGGAGGCGAACTGCACATTGACTGCTGGGTGGTGAGCAATTGCTTTTGCATTCATCATAACTGTTATCCTTTTCCTTTCCTCTCTCTAAGTAAATAATTTTATCTCAACCCATGAGTTCTACTTTGTGTTGTTTCTTCCCCTCTTCAATTCTCTCCTGCAGTTCACTGGAAAGGAGTGGAGTGAGGGAAGTACTGTGTGATGCTCAGGCACCTGGACAAATAAAAACACCTTCATTATTATTTAGGAAAGACTGAATACAGCTCAGACTTACTGGCTTGAGGTCTCTGTGGCCATAACCTGACTGTGAACATCAGCCATCGCTGAAACAATCTGCTGAAAAAAAAGACTCGAGCTTCCTCTTGGGGAAAGGTGGTCCTTAGAAACAATGGAATCAAACAGCTCCCCTCAGCACAACACTGTCATGAGAAAGCTAAAAGTTATCTGACAATGTATTTAGAATGTATCAGGG
>NW_011132203.1:0-571 GCF_000146605.3 Meleagris gallopavo
CACTGGAACAGGGAGGTGCTCCTGAGCACTTACAGTTATATTTGATGACATCATCGTGTGGGGCAACACAGCAAAGGAAGTTTTTGAGAAAGGAGAAGCAAATAATCCAGATCCTTCTGCGTGCTGGTTTCGCTATTAAGCGAAGCAAAGTGAAAGGGCCTGCCCAGGAAATTCAGTTCCCTAAGGGTATAAAAGTGGCAAGATGGCCGTCGTCACATCCCAACAGATGTGATCAACAAAATCAGTGCCATGTCTCCACCCACTAATAAGAAAGAGACACAATCGTTCCTGGGTGTAGTGGGTTTTTTGGAGAATGCATGTTCCAAACTACAGCCTCATTGTAAGCCCCCTTTATCAAGTGACACGGAAGAAGAATGATTTTATGTGGGGTCCTGAGCAGCAGCAGGCTTTTGAGCAGATTAAACAAGAGATAGCCCGTGCCGTGGCCCTGGGGCCAGTACGGATGGAACAGGATGCGAAGAACATCCTCTACACTGCTGCTGGAGAGAAAGGTCCCACTTGGAGTTTGTGGCAAAGAGCCTCAGGAGAGACCCGAGGCCGACCCCTGGGA
>NW_011132204.1:0-421 GCF_000146605.3 Meleagris gallopavo
AAAACCATTTCCCCTTGTCCTATCGCTATCCACCCTCCTAAACAGCCGTTGCCCCCTCCTGCTTATGCGCTCCCTTCGAGTCTTGGAAGGCTGTCATGAGCTATCTCCAGAGCTTTCTCTTCTCCCACACAAACAATCCCAGCTCCCTCAACATTTCTTTCTAAGAGAGGTGCTCCAGCCCTCTGATCATCTTCGTGGCCCTTCTCTGGACCTGCTCCAAAAGCTCCACATCATTCCCGTGCTGGAGCGCCCCAGGCCTGGACGCAGTGCTGCACATGGGGCCGCGACCAGAGCCGAGTCGAGGGGGACAATCACCTCCCTCTCCCTGCTGGTCGCTCCTCTTTGAATGCAGCCCAGGATACAGTTGGCCTTCTGGGCTGCAAGTGCACACTACTGGCCTTATCGTCCAGCTATTGTCCAC
>NW_011132205.1:0-686 GCF_000146605.3 Meleagris gallopavo
GGAGAACAGTCCAGGCTCCTGCTCTGCTGTCAGCCACTTACTACAGATTTTACAGGAGAAGAGCTCATTTGATGGAGAGAAAGGGAGGACTGCTTTTCTTAACTGGAGAACAGATGGAAGCGTTGTGTTGAAACGGAACCAGAAGTTTACCTTAAGAGGTTTGGAGCCCACACTATCGCTAAGTTCTTAGCGTGCATGTTTGTGACCGAGGAGCTCCCAGCTAGATGAGCCAAGTGTCTCATCAGGTACTCCAGTGTCCTGGAAAACAACACAGGCGATGTTCAGCACCAAGGAGCACGCCGTGCTGCCATTCACAAAGCAAACCTCAATTCATGCTGGTTCTTGTTATTGCTACTGTCACTGAAGACCAAGTAGATCCAACTTGACTCAGTGCCACGCTGCAGCACCAAGGCCCAGCACAGCACAGCCACAGCCATCAGCTGCACCAAGCGTGCCCCCGTGCCCAGGAACTGAGCCAATAAATTCACCCCGTGTAGCCTTCAACCGCTTCAGCACACACAGGCATCGTGTTGCAGCGTGACACAAAGCCTGGAATGGCACCAATGCCCTCTGAAGTGCAGCAGGGGCTGAGCTCAGCAGGGCTGGAGGGCAGCACTGACCTGTAGTGAGGAGCGGGCAGCTGCTGGATGACGTCCTTCATTCTCACCAGCCGCTCCTCATCTGTA
>NW_011132206.1:0-855 GCF_000146605.3 Meleagris gallopavo
TCACAGGTCTACTATGGATCACAGAATAGAATCATAGAATCTTAGAATCACTCAGCTTGGAAAAGACCTTAAAGATCATCGAATCCAAGCACGACCCAACCATCCTACCCTAACTCTAACAGCCCTCTGCTAAACCATGTCCTGAGCACCACATCCAAAGGGCTTTTAAGCACAGCCAGGGATGGTGACTCAACCACCTCCCTGTGCAGCCCATTGCAGTGCTTAGCAGCCCTTTCTGTAGAGAAGTGTCTCCTGATATCCAGCCTAACCCTCCCCTGGCACAACTCGAGGCCGTTTTCCCTCGTCCTCTCACCTGTCACTGCCCGTAAGTCCAGACTTGAATGAAGCAATGTTTTTTGACAAACTTCATGATAACTTTTTTCTAATTCATATCTCATGGCGTACAGTGACATCCACAACCAGGTGGGACAGTCAAACACAAGATGAGCAACAAGGCTTATCTCTGCTTAGCCTTTGAGGAACTTTATTTCTCTCAGTCGTCACCTAAGAAATCCCTGATAAGCTTCAGCAGGAAGAGGGGATTGTTTCACAGGCAAGAGACTACCTGAGTTTCTGATCTCGGATCATAAGAAAATTCAAAATCCTAAAGCATCTCAGTATTAAAACCTTCATCATATCCATCAAATATGCTCAAAGTCTTGGCTCACAAGCATTTGAAGCATTTGAGGCCATTTGAAGCATCTCTTCAAGCACTTCAAGCACGTCTGCCCAGAACAGGAGGCCAGAATCAGTGTCAATTCTTTTTCAGGCAGCATGGGACTTTCTACCTGCCTTGGTATGCAGCAAAGACACCTGGCTTTGGTTTTATATTTAATGCAGCCAGAAATGGCCTCC
>NW_011132207.1:0-785 GCF_000146605.3 Meleagris gallopavo
TCCATCAGCACTGGGGAGACCTTAAGATGGGGAAAGGAAAAGCACCCAGTGAAAGCAACGTGAGCACGAGGGACATCCGACACCAAGCCCAGAGGACCTCAGCGAGCGTGTTCAACAGGACACATCAGGGATCAACGTACCTCGGCACAGAGACTAAGCGTTGGATATTGGCATCCACCTCCGGCTGCGGTTTCCTGCTGCTTCCACCAAGAGCCTGGCTAAAGTCCTGGCACCGCTCGCGAGGGCCGCAGTTCCATGCTGCAAGCGTTTGGGCACAGGATAACGAAAGCAGAGAGCGCCTTCCGGTAGGGACACCAATGTCACTTACCCCGCTCCAGGGATCAGGGCACAGCCAACGCAGCGACTCAGGGGGCCCAGAAGGCCAACAGCATCTGGCAGAGGACTCGGCCAATGTAGAAGGAATGAAGATATCTTCATGTCCAATAAGGTCCATGCCTTTCCGAAGAACAGAACACGTTCAGTGTAGGAACATGGGCAGCCCAAAATGGCTACTGCATCTGGTGGTGCAGTCACCAATCCTAGAAAGAAAGAAGAAAGCTTCACATGCAGGACTGAACAACGTTGCTTAAAAACACAAACTCTTGGTACTAGAAATTCCATGACATGGACAGCACTCTGCCAAAGCCTGTTTGGGAGCCTACCTCTTCTTTCGGCATCACACGTGGTCACAAGAGTGCATTTTGGATCCGGGAAACTCCAACCAAGCGCCAACGGGCAACATGGAAGAGAGAGAAGAAAAACAGATCAAAAGGGTAGAAAACGCT
>NW_011132208.1:0-807 GCF_000146605.3 Meleagris gallopavo
CTTTTATTCCCTATTTCGTTTTCTTTCTTTCTTTCTTTTTTTTCCCACGTTCTCTCCTTTAGATTTTGTTGGCTTTTTTATTGTCTCCCTGTGTTTCTTTGAATTCTTTCCTTGGCCATATTCTTGCAGTCTACGCCTTTGCTTTCTCTTTGTACTTTTTTCCTTGGTTACTTTGCTATTTTTCTTTTCCTCTTCGCATTTGTTTACTGCTCCTTTGGCTTTGCCTTCTCCTGTTTCCTTTCCTTTTTCGTGGTTCTTTTTCTTTCCAGACCACGCCTTTGCATTACTTTCATCTGTTCGAAAAGCACGCCTTCTCTTCTCTTCTCTCCTTTCAACGTCGTTTTCTCTGCATTCCTTCGAGCTCCTCTTCTTCTCTTCCTTTCACTGCGTTCCTCCTCCTCCCTCGTCGCCATCGCCCGCCTCCTTCCTCTCGCGCTGCCTTTACTTACCTGACGTTCGTCCTCCGGATTCTTCATTTCTGTCTTTCCTCTGCTGACTCGTGTAACTCGAGGCGGCTCCCTCTGCTTTCCTCCCGCGCTCGGTGCCGTTGCGGTCCTTCCTCAGCGGCACAGCTGGCTTCACGCCTCCCGCCGTCCTCGCCTCTTTCCTCGGCGCGGACTCGAGGCTTTTCCTCAGACGGCTGCGACATCCGTGCCCGGCAGCTGCCCTGAGCTCCTCCTCGGCACGACTCCGAGCGCCTTCCCTTCCTCCAGAGAGATGCTTTGTCCTCATTAGCAGCCGCGGACTCCTCCACGGGCGCCGGCTGAGAAATGCCTCTGGTGGAGGTGGCGGCGTGCCCAGGAGCTG
>NW_011132209.1:0-876 GCF_000146605.3 Meleagris gallopavo
AATCTGGTGAAAATTTGGGGCAAAATGGGGCAAATTTTGGTGAAAACGTGGGCAAGTGGGGAAAAATATGGAAAATTGGAGGAAAAGAGGTGAAATTTGGGGAAAAATAGGAAAATTTGGGGAAAAATATGGGAAATTTGGGTGAAATGTGGAAATTTGGGGTGAAATCTGGAAAATCTGGGGAAAATCTGGGGAATTTTGGGGAGAAATGC
Source organism: Meleagris gallopavo (assembly GCF_000146605.3). Lineage (NCBI taxonomy): Eukaryota > Metazoa > Chordata > Aves > Galliformes > Phasianidae > Meleagris > Meleagris gallopavo. The sequence continues at coordinate 213 of NW_011132209.1, forward strand.
AGGAAATTTGGGAGTAAAGTTGGAACAAAAAGAGGGAAGTGCGGAAAATTTGGGGAGAAATGTGGGAAATTTGGGTGAAATGTGGAAATTTGTGGGAAAATGTGGGAAAGTTGGGTGGAATGTGGAAATTTTAGGGGCAAATACAGAGAATTTGGGGAAAATGCGGGATATTTGGGGGAAAACATCATAAATTTGGGTAAAATACGGAAGGTTTGGGGAATAGCGTGGAAAAAGCAGGGGGGAAAATGGAATTTTGGGGTGAAATTCTACCGAATTGGGGCCGGGGGGCTCTGCTGTGGTTTTGGGGTGAAAAATGAGCTTTTTGGGTTTGTTGTTTGCAGGCTGCTCCCCCCGCGCCATGGGGTGGCACTCAGAGAAATGTGTGGGGCTGGTGGTGAGCGGGGGGCACACAGTGAGCGTCAGTGAGGGGGGGGACGTCCGGGAGTGGAACACAGGTGAGATTTTGGGGTGAATTCGGGGGATTTTGGGGCTGCTGGGGGAGGAATGGGGGGGAAAAAATGGGGCGATTTGGGGGAAAATGGGGAGAAAAATGGGGAAATTGGGGAAAAGTGGGATGAAAATGGGGGAAATTGGGGAGAAGAATTGGGAAATTTGGGGGGAAGTTGGGGGAATTTGGGGGAAAAAGTGGAGAAATTGGGGAAAA
>NW_011132209.1:2372-2983 GCF_000146605.3 Meleagris gallopavo
GGAAAATGGGGAAAAATGAGGAGAAAAATGGGAAATCTGGGGGAAATGGGGAAAAAATGGGGGGATTTGGGGAAAATATGGGGGAAATTGGGGTAAAACAGGGGGATTTGGGGGTTAACTTGGGGACAATTTGGGACAATTTGGGTCAACCTGAGGCCATTTGGGGCCGTTTTGGGGGTCAATTTTGGGAGAATTTGGGTTAATTTGGGGTCTTTTTTGGACAATTTAGGGAGAATTTTGGGGTAATTTGGGAGAATTTGGGACAACTTGGGCCCACGTGGGGACCTGTGGGGTCAATTTGGGGACAGTTTGGGACAATTGGGGTCAACTTGAGGCCATTAGAGGCCATTTGGGTCCATTTGGGGTCAATCTGGGGACAGTTTGGGGACATTAGAGGACATTTGGGGGTCAATCTGGGGACAGTTTGGGACAATTTGGGTCGACTTGAGGCCATTTGATGCCATTTTGGGTCAATTTGGGGACATTAGAGAACATTTGGGGTTAATTTGGGTCCATTTCGGTCCATTTGGGGACAATCTGGGGACATTCGAGGACATTTGGGGTCAATTTGGGGCCATTTGGGGTCAATTTTTGGACAATTTGGGGTCACT
>NW_011132210.1:0-844 GCF_000146605.3 Meleagris gallopavo
TGAGCTGCGCCTCTTCCACGGGCCGTCCAGTGTGCAGCAGAGGAGGCACGGGGCGCTTGGCTGGCTCAGTGCTGTCCCCACGGTGCTCGTCTGCCAGCCGGCAGGAGATGCATCCGGGCGGCAGTGCCAGGCGGGTGAGAACCACGCGGGGCTGCCTCCGCTGCGCCTCAGCCATCAGTTGTGCGGTGGTCGGTGACAGAGGTGCATGGGCAGCCATGGGGCTCGTGACGGGCAGCTCAGGGGATGCTGTGTGCTGCCCAATGCTGTGTGCTGCCCAGGTGAGTTGCTGAGGAGCCCAGGTTCAGCATCTGTCTCGTTGCTGAGCTCCCGGCTGGCCCGGGGGGACTCAGGCAGCTCTGTGATGGAAGAAGCGGTGTTGGGGCTGCTGGAGACATCTGGGCTCGGTGGCTCGGTGGCAGTGGTGCACTGCATCAGCTCTTCCCTTTTGCAGCTGTCCAGAGCACTCGCCGCTTCTGGAATAGCAGAGCATCCCCCAGAACGATGATGGCAGCCTTCCCACCCCCGCTCGGTGCGGACAGCCACCCGTCCTGTGTGCAGACCACCAACTCACCATCAATGCAGGTGAGGAAATGGTCAATTTCCACATCGCTGGCAAGACTGCTGGTGCTGGGTCTCTCTTCTGGAAAACGGAAGCAATCCCCAGTGGGGCAACGCCAGCTTTCCCAGAGCCACTCGGCGCAGACAGCCCCCCCGGCAGCTGTGCTGCTCCCAAACTCACTGCTGTTGATCCACGCGAGCAGCTCATCCATGTCTGCGGTGTCATCCAGGATGCCTGTGTTGGCCGTCACTTCTGGAAAAGGCAGAAAATCCCCAGAGGGGCACT
>NW_011132211.1:0-1108 GCF_000146605.3 Meleagris gallopavo
AGTGCCAGAGGACCTTGCCTTTTAGCTGCAAATTGTTAGTAAAAATTATTATTACCTTTATGCAGGCCATTGTCTGCTGGGTAGTCTTACAGAGCAAGACTAGCAGGCAAGCATGTACCAGGAAATGTTGTGTTGCTTTTGGTTTAACCGTTCAGACGTGGGAAATGCTGCATGCAATAGTTGGCCTCTCTTTTTGTTCTTGTTACAGGTGGGATTTTTCCCTGGCGAGTGCGTGGAACTGATTACTAACCAAGTTCCTGAGGCTCTCGTCAACTCAGTGCCAAAGCCAGGTACGGATGTTACATTTGATGGTGCAGGGAAGCAAAGGGGAATCTTTTTTGGGGTGCGTTCTGTGTGTAATACCTCCCTTATCCATCCCACGTTATCCTCTGTGTTGATGATCCTTCGTGCATACCATGGGGCGTATGGCAGCTGTTTTGTAGGCAGTGAGAATGAGGGAGGGCAAAGACAGTTCTCCTGCAAGTCAGGACGAGGCTGAGAGCAGCCAGCATCCCTGGTGGACAGATAGAGGTTTGGCTGTGCTAGTGATCCCCTTGATCAGAACGTGGCTTTTCAAGACGATCCTTAATCCCCAAGTTGAGCAAGCTAAGCAAGAGGAGTGCATTAAGCTCCATCGGAACGCGCAGACAGGTGGCCCAATCCTCCCGTGTTTATGACTGGACTTGGGGAAATCCTAGAAACCTCGTAGAATGTCTTGGGATGGAAGGGAATTTAAGAATCATCAAGCTTCAACCCCTGTGCCTGAGGCTGGGCTGCCAGCATCCACATTTCATGCAGGACTAGACCAGGCTGCCCACGGCCCCATCCATCCTGGCCTTGGCCTCCTCCAGGGATGGGGGATGGGGAAAATCCGTTTTGTATGTACTTGTTGGTAATGTTCTTCCCGTTTTGACGTGTCAAATGTGTTGTGCTCGGCCTCGTCCAACTGAGCCAAACCTGGAATGACCTGTTTTCTCCATTTTGTTGTGCAGCGCCAAAGAAACGCGGCAAGCTCATCACCTTCCTTCGTTCCTTGGTGAAGGCCCGCCCAAAGAAGCCGAAGGAGCGGGAGGTGGAGAAGGAAGGGGTGTTTGGCTGTGACCTGGGA
>NW_011132212.1:0-350 GCF_000146605.3 Meleagris gallopavo
CACAGGTAGGCGTCCAGGCGAGACTTGAATATCTCCAGAGAAGGAGACTCCACAACCTCCCTGGGCAGCCTGTTCCAGTGCTCCGTCACCCTCACCGTGAAGAAGTTCTTACGCACATTCGTGCGAAACTTCCTATGCTGCAGCTTATGTCTGTTTCCCCTCGTCCTGTCTCCACGTACCACTGAAAAGAGACTGGCCTCACCGCTATGGCCGCCACACCTCAGATATTTAGAAACCTGGATCAGGTCCCCTCTCAGTCGTCGTTTCTCAAGGCTAAACAGACCCAGTTCACTTAGCCTTTCTTCATAGGGGAGATGCTCCAGGCCCTTCACCATCTTTGTGGCCCTCCA
>NW_011132213.1:0-674 GCF_000146605.3 Meleagris gallopavo
GGAGGATCTCAAGCTGGATGGCTGTAATTAATAGGGCTAATTGCATCCACGTGGTGTTTTTAAGGGCTTTGTGTGCATCCCTGTTGTATTTTAAATTACGTTCTGCGTCTCTTCTGATTTCATTTTGCAGCCTGATGGAGTTGAAGGATTGCCTGGGCTCCTCCAGTCAGTGGTGTGAGATGTGTCCAGCAGGTAATGAACATCATGCACCCCATGTTGGTGCGCTGCTTGTATGCAGGTAGGTTTGCGATGTGATCCGACTCCCCCATGCTGACCATCCACAGCTAGATCAAGTTGCTCAGAGTCTGAGCCAGGCTCACCTTGAAAGGGCCAGCACATCCACCATGTCTCTGGCAACCTGTGCCGCTGCCTCAGCACCCTCACTGTACAAGACATTTTCCTTAGATTTCACCTCCATTTTCCCTTGTTCTTTCCTTTAGGTATTGAAAGGCTGTTACCAGGTTCCCTTGGAGCCTTCACTTCTCCAGGGGGCTGAACAGCCCAGCTCTCCTTGCTTACAGGAGAGGGGTTCCATCCTTGGGTTCGTGTTTGTGGCTGTACTCTGGATGCACTCGCACAGCTCCATGTCTCCCTGCACTGAGGACTCCACATCTGGACGCAGCACTGCAGGTGAGGCCTGACCAGCGCAGAGCAGAGGGATGGAGATCTCCTCC
>NW_011132214.1:0-478 GCF_000146605.3 Meleagris gallopavo
CTACCAAAGCCATCACTCCATCATAGAAAGCCTCCAGGTTGGTTAGGCATGATCTACCCTTGATGAAGCCATGCTGGCAGTCTCTAATCACCTCTTTATCTCATACCTGTCTTAACATAGCTTCTAGGAGGATCTGCTCACTGGCCTGTAGTTCCCCGGGTCTTCCTTTCTCCCTTAGAAATGGGAGTAATGTTTCCCTTTTTCCAGTCACTGAGGACTTCACTAGACAGCCATGATTTTTCAAATTTGATGGAGAGTGGCTCAGCAACCACATCAGCCATCTCTTTCAGAACCCTAGGAGAAATATGGCCCCATGGACTTAAACACATTCAATTTCCTGAAGAGTACTCAGACTTTTTCCACAAGTTATCTCTGTGTTAATTGCATTCAAGTTTCTTGTTAAAGTTTTATCTTAATGTCTTTAATACTCTGTCCTTAAAAACTGATTCAGTTTGTTAATAGCAGCTTGTTTCACTCC
>NW_011132215.1:0-460 GCF_000146605.3 Meleagris gallopavo
GTCCCATGGACTTGTGGACCTTAGTACTGCCTAGGCGCTCACGCACGTCCTCTTTCCTGACTAAAGGGAAGTCTCCCATTCCCCAGACCCTCTCCCTAACCTCCAGGGTGTGGGATTCCTGCAGGGGAGCCTTTTCACTGAAGACAGAAGTAAAGAAGGCATTCAGTATCTCTGCCTTCTCAGCATCCCCCGTTACGAGGACCCCCCCCTCACTTAGTAAGGGGCCCACATTCTCTCTAGCTTTCCTTTGCTATTAACATACTTGAAGAAGCCTTTTTTATTATCCTTTATCACTTTAGCCAGATTCAATTCCAGACGGGCTTTAGCCTTCCTCGTTGCATCCCTGCAGGCCCTGACTACATTCCTATATTCTTCCCAAGTGATCAGTCCCTTTTTCCACATTTCATGGACCTTCTTCTTTCCTTTGAGCTTGCGCATGAGCTCCTTGCTCATCCACAGA
>NW_011132216.1:0-920 GCF_000146605.3 Meleagris gallopavo
AATTGGGAAAACTAATTGGGAAAATTAATTGGGAAAAACTAATTGGGAAGGGGTGAAAATCAATTAAAAAACCCAGGCATGTTAATTTTGAAAGCAGAAAAATTAATTAAGAAGCGAAAAGAATTAATTAAAAGCTTTCAAAAATAATAATTACTAATCGAAAAATCGATTTAAAATAGAGGGAAATTATTAATTAATAATAATTGAGAGATTTCAGAGATGAAAAGCTCACAAAATTTTTTAATTAGGGGAATTTAAAAATTAATTGAGAAAATTAGAGACGTAATTCTAAATTAAAGCAAAAATTAATGAAAGAAATTAAGTAATTAAGGTCCAATAATGACTTGAGAATTCTTGAAATATTGATTTGAAAAATTGAAGGTTTTAAGAAAATTAAAAATTAATTAAAAAGACTTCAATAATGGCTTGGAAACTGAAAAGTTCATCTAAAGATCAATTAATTAAAAATTAATGAGAAAAATTAAAAAAAATAATGAAATTAAAAACTTTGAAGCAAAATCCAATTAAAAATAATCATTAAAAAGGTTCAAAACTCGACTCAGAAAAATTAATTAAAATAAACTCAAAAAATTAATCACGAAATCGAAACGAATCGATTAAAAACCATCACAAATTAATCTAAAAAATCAATTAAAAAGAAAACGAAAATAAATTAAGGAAGTAATTTAAATAACGGAAATAAATAATTAATTTCTTCAAATAACGTTAATTAAGCAATAATTAAAACCGACTTATTGAAAAATAATTGGAAACCAATTAAGGGCCGTTCGTTAAAAATCAGCCCTCGGAAAGCAATCGAGAAATAATTAATAATTAGTAAAAAAAATTGATTAATTAATCCAGGAAACGATCGGAAAGATCATTCCGGAATCAAATAATTAATTGGATTTTTAAAAAAT
>NW_011132217.1:0-478 GCF_000146605.3 Meleagris gallopavo
CAATGCAGGTGAGGAAATGGTCAATTTCCACATCGCTGGCAAGACTGCTGGTGCTGGGTCTCTCTTCTGGAAAACAGAAGCAATCCCCAGTGGGGCAATGCCAGCTTTCCCAGAGCCACTCAGCGCAGACAGCCCCCCGGCAGCTGTGCTGCTCCCAAACTCACCGTTGTTGATCCACGCGAGCAGCTCATCCATGTCTTCGGTGTCGTCCAGGATGCCTGTGTTGGCCGTCACTTCTAGGAAAAGGCAGAAAATCCCCAGAGGGGCACTGCCAGCTTTCCCGTGCCCACTTGGTGCCAACCCCCCGCAGCTGTGCTGCCCCCAAACTCACCCTCGTCGATCCAGGTCAGGAGCTCTTCGATGTCCTCCGCAACGTCCTCCGGGGTGTCCGCGCTCGTTGTCACTGCTGGCAAAGCAAGCCATCCCCAGTGGGGCAATGCCAGCTTTGTCACAGCCAGCCGGTGCGGACAGCCTGCCC
>NW_011132218.1:0-440 GCF_000146605.3 Meleagris gallopavo
TCTCTGGTCTTGCACTGTTTTCACTATTACATTCTCTTGTCCTCCTATTTTTGTGTTCCTTGCCCCCATTCTGTTGGCCTAATGACCCCTTGGCTTTGTGTTGCCACATTCATGTCGGCATTCAGTTTTGGCGTTCCCCGCCGTATTGTCTGGGCCGTCATCCTTGGCATTTCCTTCCATGTTCTCTTGGTCCTTGCCTTTGCCTGGGCATTCCCTTGCCCTCCTGTTTTTGTGGCAACACCTGGGGCGGGGTGCAGCCCTGCGAGCACAGCTGGAAGCAGTTTGGCTGTGGAGTGGGGCAGAGCCAGGCTCCACCCCTCCCTGATCCCATGTAAGGGCTGGGAAGAGTAGGGGCAGCATCTGAACCTGGGGAGTGCTTCCTTTGGAGTATGCCTTGTTCTTTGGTGATGGAGTGAGTGTTATTTTTTTTTTTTTTTTTC
>NW_011132219.1:0-484 GCF_000146605.3 Meleagris gallopavo
AGAACAAAGAGGATAGGCAGCCTTCTGGGCACCATGAAGCGCAATTCAGAGCTCTGGGGGAACCCTATTGTGCCGGGCTCTGGAATGGGTAAACGCTGGCGGGTGTGCATCGCCCTTACCTGCTGGGCAGACAATGACCAGTCAGCAAAGTGAGGTTCCGGGGCATGCCGGGAAATGCACATTCCACTTCCTTGCTGTTTCCACAGAGACCAACACATCTCTCCGGGCAGTTGTTACGGCACTTGGGAGCACCGCAGCTCTGCTGCCACCTGTTGGACACAATACAGTCATGAAGGCACTGCCCTGCATCCGGGCCTCTTGCACAAACCTGTGCTCCTTGCTCGGAGCACATGGCTGCACTCTGTGCACCATGTTGCTTACCACCAGAGAAGGCTCAGGTACCCAACACCATTTGGCTTCCATCTTGTCTGATAACTGCTCATGATGCACACGCCCTCATTCTTTGTCGTTTGGTGGAGGGTGG
>NW_011132220.1:0-614 GCF_000146605.3 Meleagris gallopavo
ATTTCACTTGGAAATTGGGCCTGTGCTTCCAAAAAGATGGTATTTTCTCCCAGGCATACCTGTTTTCTTCAAACTACCGCACGTTTTCTCCCAAAAAGACTAGATGACAAGACCAAATTGGACACTTGCAACCAAGAATAGGAGACATCTTCTCCCACTAATACCACTTGTCTCCCAAGGATAGGACATTTTCCCTAAATGCTATGGCAGTTCTGCTAAGAAATACTCCTTTCCTTCCCTAAATGGGACATATGCACCCACAAAGACCACGACTCCGAGAAATTCCTCCCAGTTCCTCCCAATTACACTCCATTACATTCCTCATCATGACACTTACTCCCAGACTTTTGGCATTTTACTGCGGAAAGACCATTTCGATCCAGAATATATGCCATTGGCCCTCACAAACACCGATTGCCTCACAAAGATGTGGCACATCCCACCAGAAAGACCATTGCTAGCCCCCAAAAGATGGCATTACTCCCAGAAACACCAGCTTTCTCACACATTCCTCACCTTTTCCCCCCCACATAAGACCTTTTCACCCAGAAATGACAGTTCTCTTAGGAATACCTCCCAGTTCCCCCTAATCTGCTACACTACACTCCGCACTA
>NW_011132221.1:0-430 GCF_000146605.3 Meleagris gallopavo
GGAGTCCTGTGTGTTCTAGGTTGAAGAGGAAAGTGGAGAACTGTCTTTTCTTTTTTCTTCTCTCTGCCTTTTACATCCACAACCTGTGTTCATTTCTCAAGCTGTTTTACCTTCCTGTCTTCTCTGATCTGTCTGTATGTCAGTTACAGTATTTGTGTATTTGTGACATGACCATTGGTGTACTCTGTCTCTTTCTACACGTGGGTGCCTGAAAGTTGCACAAGTTACTTAGTGGTCAAATCTGTTGTGTGCAGTATTAGACATGATATAAACAAACAAAACTGCAACCATGCACTTAAGGTTGGAAAGTAGCTTGTTGTTTTGTTGGGGTTTTTTTGCACTCTGCTAGTTGGGGGCTAGAAAAGCCTCACGGAACCTTGTGTGTTCCTTGACATCTGAAGCAGTCAGTCTCAGCAGAGCAGCACAGCAC
>NW_011132222.1:0-513 GCF_000146605.3 Meleagris gallopavo
GGCACCTGTCTTTTTTTTTTTAATCAGGACACATTATAGCTGTTGTGGAGCACTGTGACTCCACAGCTGTACAGCACAGCATCTAAGGGACAGCTTTTATTTAGCTGGCAGGTGTCACTGCTTCCTGAGGCACTGTGCAGCCATAAAAGCATCCCAAAGCATCTCTTACTCTTACATCATTGGCCTCATCTCACTGCCATGTTTAATTTCTAGAGCCAACAGGTCTGTCCAACAGCTCTGCTGAGAGGAGAACCAACATTTGTTTCAGGCACGTGTCCTGAGATCTGGAAAGCCCCGATGTGTCCAGGTGCAGGCAGAACAGGCAAGGGCAGCCGTCAGATGGCTTTGAACACCTCGTGTCTGCCTGCCTGACCAGGAAGGAACGGCACCGTTGTGTGGCTCAGCTGAGCCCCTCGGGCAGATGTGTGTGAGCTGAGTCCTCAGAGTCCAAAGCGAGTGGGAATTCGCTGCAACACCTCAGGCACAATTAGGGTAACTTAGTTTCAGCAAGTT
>NW_011132223.1:0-625 GCF_000146605.3 Meleagris gallopavo
ATTTTAGTCCAGGATAGGCAGCACGACTCTGATTTTTAGCTGAGTAATGAAGGAGGGAATGGCGTTCCTGCTCATCAAGAAGCACTGGCATCCCAATGGCTATCTCTGTACCTTTACCATCCTGCATAGGTAGCTCATAAGAGATCTTCGGGGTTGGGATTCTGAATTCTCTCCCTTCTTGTGAGAGAGGGAGAACTAATCCCTTTGCTTCTGAAACCCAGGATCTCAGTAAATGAATTTAGAGGATTATCCGTGCCAGAAAGCTTGTACATTTCTGCCTCCAAACGTGCTACTTTCCAGTCTTTTCTACAATTACCCAGCCTAGTTTGATGCAGAAGCACTGTCTTGTATCACAAGTCACATACTATTCTCAGCCTCCTGCATGGATATTTTTCTGAAGAGAAAATATGCTGGCAAGGTTATATGAAGGACAAATAGCAAAATAAGTGTTATTTTCTACAGACTATGTCATCTCACAACAGCAAAACCTTTCTTAACTTCATAAAAGTTAATCAAATGCTAGAGAAGGCACATCAGTTTCCTTTAAAATAAATGGTGATTCTAAAGAAAATATCTCTAGGCTGATCTGTCAGAGGCGTAGATTGTTTTGGAGAAGCTACCAGTT
>NW_011132224.1:0-330 GCF_000146605.3 Meleagris gallopavo
GTCACACTCCCCTAAAATGATGTCATACACCCCAAATGACGTCACACACCCCATGTGACATCACACACCCCATGTGACGTCACACCCCTAAAATGACGTCACACACCTCATGTGACGTCACAACCCCCAAGTGACGTCACACGCCAAAAATAACGTCACAGACGCCATTTGACGTCACACCACCACATGTGATGTCACACCACCATAATGATGTCACAACCCCCATGTGACGTCACACACCCCATGTGACGTCACACCCACCCATGTGACGTCATAACCCAAAAAGTGACGTCACACACCCCATGTGACGTCACACAACCCAAAATGATG
>NW_011132225.1:0-396 GCF_000146605.3 Meleagris gallopavo
TTGGGCTACCTCCTTAAAAGGTTGGAAATTTACAGTGAGAATGCATCCCATGACCACCAGAGATGTTATTTCTGCCCATGTCCTTGGAATGTAATGAGTATGTTTATGCTATGCCTTTAAATATGTAGCCATTTCTCTCTTTTGTGTGCATGTTTGGTGAGAACAATCCCCCCATGTACCCAGCGCTGTAATAAAGGGAATACCTGCTTGACATAACTCATTGTCATATCAAGTTACTTCATCTGTTTTTTCAGCTTCAATTAGCAAGCCAGGCAGGAGAGTCTCTGCTCAACTGTGGGACCCACTGAGAGGAGGCCCACAAGCAGCTGGGGAGGCGGCTGGAACTCCAACAGTCAGGTGGATCGCTGCAGGAGCAGACAAGATCCTCCGGATAAC
>NW_011132226.1:0-601 GCF_000146605.3 Meleagris gallopavo
GGCATCTTCTCATGCTGGCGCAGGAGAAGGCTTGCAGGGAATCGCGTCTCTCTGCACATCCCAAAGTTGGGCTAAGAAGTGGGAAGGGAGCTGCCAAAGGCAATGGAGGTGGGGCTGGAGAGGGGACTGGAGTGCCTGAGTGCGCAAGAGAGTCTTTGTCTTTGTCTTTCTAGCTCCGACCCGGAGGACAGAAAGTTGGAGCAGGAGGTAGCGGGCTGCTGGACCTCCCACTCGGGGTCAAAATCCCTGTGCAGCCTGGCACCAAGCCTGTCTTTTGGAGGACAAAGCTGGGGGAAAAGTGAGAGGAGGAGGAAAGGGTCAAAAGGGCCTCTTGTCTCCTGGGGTTGCCATCATGCCATAGGAGACCTTGTGGGACCTGCTCGACAGTGGGAACTGCGGCCCTTTGCTCCGACCACGTGGGGGAATGAAGGGACACTCCCGGCTCCACAGCAGGGTGACAACCGAGGACTTGCCAACAGCAGTGCCCAGTGGTCAGGAGAGTTTCAGAAAGCTGGGCTCTCCAATCGGATGAGCTTGCCAGCACTAGGGCCATCACCATATCTGGCACCAGACAAGCAGGAGGCTGGGGCCCTGCCTGCAG
>NW_011132227.1:0-604 GCF_000146605.3 Meleagris gallopavo
CCCAAAATATGATATTCTGCCCCAGAAATTCCAGTTTTATCACCGAAGACTCTACGTTTTTCACCAGAAATACCTTTTCTATCCCCCAAACATGACATTTTCTCCCAGAAATACCAGATTTCTTCCCTTAAACATGACACCTTTTTCCAAGAAATAGTAGATTTTTTCCCCCAAAAAATATGATATTTTCTCCAAGAAATGCCAGTTTTATCGCAAATATACGACATTTTATACCGCAAAGAGCCGCTTTCTCCCAAAAAATATGCCATTTTCTGCCAGGAACTGCAGTTTCCTCCCACAAATACCATTTTTCAACCAGAAATAGGACGTTTTCTCCCATCAATACCGTTTTTCAACCAGAAATATGACGTTTTCTCCGAGAAATAGTAGCTTTCTCCCAAAATATGATATTCTGCCCCAGAAATTCCAGTTTTATCACCGAAGACTCTACGTTTTTCACCAGAAATACCTATTTTATCCCCAAACATGACATTTTCTCCAGAAATACCGAGATTTCTTCCCTAAAATATGACACCTTTTCCAAGAAATAGTAGATTTTTCCCCAAAAATATGATATTTTCTCCAAGAAATGCCAGTTTTAACG
>NW_011132228.1:0-313 GCF_000146605.3 Meleagris gallopavo
ATAGAATCATTGATCACAACCCTTTGGCTGTGACCAGCCAACCAGTTTTTAATCCATCGAACAGTCCATCTTTCAAATCCATACCTCTTCAATTTAGAGGGAAGGATGTGGTGAGGGACCATGTTCAAGGCTTTGTAGAAGTATAGGTAGATGACATCTGTCACCCTTCCCCACTTCACCGATGGCATCACTCCATCATAGAAGCCCACCAGACTGGTCAGGAAAGATCTGCGCTTGGTGAAGCCGTGCTGGCTCCTTTGGATCACCTCTTCATCTCGTATGTGTCTTAACATGGTAACCAAGAGAACCTGCT
>NW_011132229.1:0-628 GCF_000146605.3 Meleagris gallopavo
TAGTTTCCTAGATACAGATAACTACTATACTAAATCAAACCCTGTCTCCTATTTTTCCTCTCTCAATTAACACATTGTGTCCACCTATGCAACCATGTCACTGAACCTCAATGAACTGCCGCATTCCAGAAAACTCTTTTCCTGCTTGCTTTGTTTATACTTTAACATTACATGGCCACAAAACAATTTTCACCTGAGAAAACCTTACAAACAGATTAGATAAACTACACATGAATGTGATATATAGGTATCTTATGTACATCATTCAGAAAAGACTTGTAAGGTCTCTTCTCAAAACAAGTATTTTTTCTTTTTTTTAAAGCAACATATTCCTAAGTTACTGCATCAAGAAGCTGCTAAACAATAATGCAGAATTACTATGAGAACACTTGAAGCAGCTTCAAGAGCAGTTTAAAAACAAGGCAGCTGAAAACTATGTGCTTACAAACTTTCCACAATTTGCTGAACAAAAAATTCCAGAAGTCAAGCCTTCATATAAAACGAGATTTTTTTTTTCAATAATAGCAGTTCTTATATAAAGATGTTTCCTTTATGACAGCAATCCCTTGCCTAAAGGAAAAGAACATCATGCAATCTCTTGTGGCATGTAAGCACGTCCGTTTGTGGT
>NW_011132230.1:0-533 GCF_000146605.3 Meleagris gallopavo
TTCTTCTCTTTGCACTCTACTTTCCATTATATTTGACTCTGTTCTATTTTGTTGTGTCTTCTTATCATTCATAGCATATCTGAAGTCTGAACAGTAGTGTGCCAAACTGCTGTCATCTGTTATTTGTGGATAACTAATTCATTTTTTTTTTAAAAAGAAGATTCTGTATATGACAGTTACATATAATAGTTTTGCTTTGTTTTTCATTCTGCTCTACACTAGGTGACTGTTAAAATATTTATCCTGCTTGTCAAGGGAGAGGGTGTTGACTGTGGCTTTAATTTGTGCCAAAAGAGGTGCAGGTTGGATATTAAGAAAAATTTCTTTGCAGATTGAGTGGTGAAGATTGGCACAGACTGACCAAGGAGGTGATGGAGTCACTGTTCAAGAAACATGGAGATGTGGTACTGAGAGAAGTGGTTTGGTGGTACGGTGGTGATGGACTTGATATTGGTGTTCTTTCCAACCTTAATAATTTTATGATTCTATGAGTTTCTCTTCTCCATGCTTTTATCCACAAGCTCTCCAGCTCA
>NW_011132231.1:0-1256 GCF_000146605.3 Meleagris gallopavo
GGAAACAAGGAGGGAAATGAAACAGAAGACAGTGTGGTGAAAATGACTGCAACAGAGACTGGCACTTCCAGAAAAGCCCTGGTATGCACCTCTATCCTGGGGTCCAAGAAGGAAAAGTAGGTCCTGTTGAGATGTGGTCTACCCTTCCTGCAGTGCTGACTGTGCTGTGCTCTAAGTGGACCATAGCACAGCTGTCACATTTTGTGCTGATAGCTAGATGAGAGTTCATCTGCCAAACAAGTTGATGAGTTCCCATTACCTTCTTTTCTTCTGATAAGACTGGTTATTTCTTAGCTTTTACAAATGCTTTGCTCTTCAATCTCATTAGCTATCACAATCACTGTAGCCTAGATGTAGTAGCTGGCCTGGTGGAAGCTGGCACAGGTAAGTCCTAAGGCCTGTGCTATGCTGAACATGTGTGTGGAAATGAAGGGTCACAGCTGCTGCTCTCTTCTACTAAAAGGAAACTTGTGGTGCCAGCAGGTAGGAAATTAAACACAACTACTTGGAACAGCACCTCAGCCTTCCTAGGAGGTAAGTGAAGAAAATTCTATATCATTGCCTATGAAAGTAAAGAGGTAAGCATGCTTCTCAGTGTGTACTGCCTCAAAGACAGTCCCTGTTCCTTTCTGAGGGACTAAAATAACAACTCAAAATACATCAGCATGTTGTGGGTCTTTATGCTTATTCTTTGAATCCCAACAGCTTTCCTCATGAACTCTTCACACAGAAATGTGTGTGACAGTGTTAAGAAGTGGCCTGAGCTTTCTAAAATGCAACAGCTGGATTGATTTGCAACTGACTTGCTTAACTAAAGAAATAATCTGTTGTTCGTGTTTTGTGGTTGGTTTTTTTTCTTCTTTTTCTTTTTCTCTCTTACAAGGCAAGTGTCCTGCATCTAGATTTGGGTGGAGAGCCTGGGACAGTTGATTTGAATTACCAGAGAGCCTCTCATTTCATACATCCATTCTACAGCACCAGCAGGAGTTTTCTCAGTATTATCCGTATGCCAGAAATGATGCCCTGTGGTAAAAAGCAGGCTATCCAGGTGGACTTCAGAATTTACCAGGAAGACCTGAAACATGGACGTGTTTTTCTCCTACCTTGTGAGTTTTTGAAGAAGTGCTAGTAGTGATGTCTCAAGACACAATATCAGAATCCTCCACAGGTTTCAAGCCTGATACTGGATAGCTTTGGCTTGGCAGTTTGACAGGTAGCTAATCTAGCTATCATGGGGCTGGATCCCGGTTTTAATT
>NW_011132232.1:0-398 GCF_000146605.3 Meleagris gallopavo
GTTGGTGGTGCAGAGTCTGGCTGGAGACCTGTAACCAGTGGTGTCCCCCAGGGGTCTGTGCTGGGTCCGGTCTTGTTCAACATCTTCATCAATGATCTTGATGAGGGGACAGTGGCCACCCTCAGCAAGTTTGCTGATGATACGAAGTTGGGAGGATTGGCTGACACGCCTGAAGGCTGTGCTGCCATTCAGCGAGACCTGGACAGGCTGGAGAGCTGGGCAGGAAGAAACCGGATGAGGTTCAACAAAAGCAAGTGTAGGGTCTTACACCTAGGGAGGAATAATTGCATGCACCAATACAGGCGTGGGGGATGAGCTGCTGGAGAGGAGCTCTGCAGAGAGGGTCCGTGGGCATCCGTGGTGGACGACAGGTTGGCCATGAGCCAGCAGTGTCGCCC
>NW_011132233.1:0-504 GCF_000146605.3 Meleagris gallopavo
ACTGCAATCATAGGCAGAACGACAGGGATGTGAGGCCCAGGCCCAAGATCACTTTCTCAAGTCAAGCCCTTAAGCTTAACTCAAAAAGGCGTCTGGAGTCAAAGACAAGAGCAGACACAGCTACCCAAGTGAGCCAAAGGACTCAGTCTAGTAAATCCCCACAGAACTGCTTACCCCATTCTGAGGAACGGGGCGCACAAAGCACCACACAGGAGCACAGCTCCAAGCAGAGCTCCCTCCCTAGGGGCAGCCGGCCCTGAAATGAGGTTAGGGAGGGGTGCAACCAGGCTGTGTACCTCGGTCATGCAAGTGAATTGCTTCCACCTCTTCTCCGCAGCAGAACAAGGTGTATAGGAGATTAAAGCCTGTGACGTAAAAAGGAGTGCTTTCATGCTTCCTCTTCTTGTTCTTGTGTTATCTGACTGCTGTTTGAACCAGGTGAACTTACAGTGCCTTGCAAATGACACCTGGAAGCAGATGCAGACCTGAGCAGGCAACGGCACC
>NW_011132234.1:0-370 GCF_000146605.3 Meleagris gallopavo
CACAAAATGGGAAGGAAGGAAGGAAGAAAAAAAACAGCGGCAACAATCTATGGAGGAAAACTTATTTTACTAACTATGATACCGGAATGCAAGATAAGACAATATAATACAATCTGATTGAAATTGGGACTAAGAAATCAAATAAGATAGGAGAGGGAGAGTTCCCGAGACCGAGTCACACCTGAAAAGCTTGGAACGGCCAGGAAAGCACCTCCAGCACCCACTGCCAGGCAGTAAGAGACCGCCCCACCGGAAGGGCCAGATCCCAGGACTTCCGAATGTATAGGGATAAGTGCCTGGAATTGGAGCATTAACACTTGAACCCCCAGTACACTACATGATGTTTGATGCGGAATACTGAGAACCAAAA
>NW_011132234.1:1853-2795 GCF_000146605.3 Meleagris gallopavo
GGCCGCTTAGGCCTACGGGAAAGGCTCCCGCTGCTTCCCAAGGAGGCTCAACAAGGCCGAGTGCCGGGTCCTGCTCTTTGGCCACAAGAAGCCCATGCAGCGCTACAGGCTTGGGGCTGAGTGGCTGGATGACTGTGAAGAGGAAACGGGACGTGGGGGTGTTGGTTGATGCTCGGCTGAACACGGGCCAGCAGTGTGCCCAGGTGGCCGTTAGGGCCAACGGCATCCTGGCCTGCATTAGAAATAGTGTGGCCAGCAGGAGCAGGGAGGTCATCATCCCCTGTGCTCAGCTGTGGTGAGTCTGCACCTCGAGTCCCGTGTTCAGTTTTGGTCCCTGGAGCCCAAAGAAAGACATTGAGGCCCTGGAGCGTGTCCAGAGAAGGGCAACGAAACTGGTGAGGGGTCTGGAGCACAAGTCTTATGAGGAGCGGCTGAGGGAGCTGGGATTGTTCATTCTGGGAAAGTGGAGGCTCAGGGGAGACCTCATTGCACTCTACAACTGCCTGAAGGGAGGTTGTGGTGTGGAGGGGCTTGGCCTCTTCTTCCAGGCAACAAACAGGATCTGAGGAAATAGCCACAAGCTGTACCACAGGAGATTTACGTTAGACACAAGGAAAAGCTTTTCCTCTCGGACAGAGACCAGGTACTGGAATGGCTGCCCTGGGAGGTGGTGGAGTTGTTGTCCCTTGCAGTGCTCAAGAGGCGTCTGGATGAGGAGCTGTGAGATATGGTTTAGTGCTTGTGGTAGCAATGGCAGTGGGAGGACTAGATGATCTTGCAGGTCATTTCCAACCTTGTGATTCTATGATTCTAAAGCTGTAGTCCAACCCTGGTGCTGCTGTGTGGCACAAAGCTCTGAGCAGTGTTCTGTACTGTTAGCATAAGGGAAGTCAGCGCCATGCAGTGCGATTTGTTACTGCTAGGTGAGAGGGGACGCGCCTT
>NW_011132235.1:0-456 GCF_000146605.3 Meleagris gallopavo
TGGCCGAGAAATCGCGCTTCTCCACGAACGCCGCTTTCAGCCATCAGCAGCGGTCTCGTGTTTCTCGCTTGCCGAGAACGGGCCACTTCAGCCGGCTGCTTTCCTCCGATGTGTGAGCGGGCTCCTGTGTGCACATCGGAAAGGAGCGGCTTGCACTTCGCCTTGGCTACATGCAGAATGCACTACGCCTACCTCTGAATACTATGTCTCTGACTTTATTTCGAGCCACAATTCATACTAGTGAATTTTTTCTCTGCTACACACCTGCTTTCAGAGAGGAAAAGAGTGGAAGGGAAAACACGCTCTAAAAAGGAATTTGCAAGTTTCAGGCGCGACAACCGTAGTGCTCTCAGGGAGAGAGTTTCGGACAATGAGGAGTAATCATTTCTGGACTTCGGAGAAAAAACCCCCTCCACTCGCAGGTAGTGCAGGAGGCTGAATTCGCACTTGTCGGCA
>NW_011132236.1:0-796 GCF_000146605.3 Meleagris gallopavo
CCACATGCCCACATAGGGAGGCGCCATTTTCTATCCGTCTGCCTTCCACGGAGAGGAGCCGCCATTTGGGGACACTTTGTAACCCACGTGTTATCGCACCCTCTGAGATTGGCTGAGTCAAACTTTTGTAATGTCACTGTCTTCTCAGGTCTGCCCCTGAATGGCTGCCCGCTTCCTTGGCGTACGGGAGGTGCTCAGATGTAGAAACGCAGGTGTTTTTACTGGCAAGCGTGCGGCCCGGATGATGCTGTTAATCCAAGGATGCATTTCCCCAGAGAGCATTCTGAGTACCTACATTCTGCGTAGGTGGAAACGCTGTGCATAAGCAGAGCATCCTCCTCTCCGCAGCCTTCTGCTGCGGAGCCCTTGGGGAGCCGTAGAGCGCCTTCCTTTGGAAACGCCTCAGCAGACTCAGGGCCCGTAAGCCACGATGTTACGTGGCGGTACTAGCGGATGCAGTGTAGACACTCTAAGTGCAGTGGTACTACTCTGCGTTTGTGCTACTGCACTACGCTTGGGAATTGTCCTGGCTCTGGCGAGGGCAGAGGTCTTTTCCTCCTGGCAGGCACCTGTCATGCAGCTTTGGGAACTGGGGCGTAAACACTGCTGATCACACAGCCCCGTAAGTGCTGGAGCAGAGCACTGCTTCCACAGAAACCGAGGACCTTTCTGCTTCTTATGCTCTCCTTCATGCCAGGAGGCTGGGCTTGCACAAGAAGGTGGGGGAGGCTGCTGGGGAACACAGCCCAAGCTGAAGCAAGGGCATATTCCGTACCACTTAACGTCATGCTCCGCA
>NW_011132237.1:0-922 GCF_000146605.3 Meleagris gallopavo
GTCACCCAGAGCGGAGCTCCAGCAGTGACCACCAGGACGGAGTGACCGCCCCACGTGTCTGAGCTGAGGGAGGCTGCCAGCGTGACTTCATAAAGACTGAAGTCCTGCCCCGCCCTGTGATGTCACAATGCCTTTCCCGGTGCGGGTGCAGCCGTGCACCCAGCTTGGGGCTGGGGACCCTACCCCCAAATCCCACCTCCCTGTTCCACCTCCCCTTTTTCCAATCCGTCTGCACTCTGTAATTTTCATGAGCACACGAGGTCATAGAATCATAGAATCGTATAGCGGCCTGGGTTGAGAAGGCCCACAGTGCTCACCTAGTTTCAACCCCCCTGCTATGTGCAAGGGCGCCAGCCACCAGAGCAGGCTGCCCAGAGCCACATCCAGCCTGGCCTTGAATGCCTCCAGGGATGGGGCATCCACAGCCTCCTTGGGCAACCTGTTCCAGTGTGTCACCTCCCTCTGAGTGAAAAACTTTCCCTACTATCTAACCTAACCTCTCCTGTCTTAGTTTAAAGCCACTTCCCCCTTGTGCTATCACTATCCACCCTCGTAAACAGACGTAAACGGAGGTCAGGTGCTCCTCTCCCATCCTTTTGACCCCTTCAGTCCAACAGCAATGAATATGGAATTAATTTCCTTTATTCCTATGTAGGCAAGAAAATAAAAGAATATCTGATAGCACAGAGCAAGAGATTTGAACCTTTGCTTTTACAGCTCCCGTAGCAGTGTCTCTGTTTGTCCTCTCCTCCTCAGCAACACAGTGTTCCTCCCTGACGCAGAATCACAGAATTGGAGGGGCTGGAAGGGACCTCTTGAGATGATCGAGTCCAAGCCCTGTGCCAAAGCAGGCTCCGTAGACCAGGTTGCACAGGTTGGCATCCAGGCAGGTCTTGAACATCTCCAGACAAGGAGACTCCAC
>NW_011132238.1:0-322 GCF_000146605.3 Meleagris gallopavo
TTCCCTTCCTTTATAGTACCTCTCTGCTGTGCCAGTCCTCCCACCATCACACCTCCGTTGTAACGCCTTTCCTAGTCACAGAATCACAGAATGGCCCGGGTTGGAAGGGACCTCAAGAATCATTTCTTGCAATACCAATTCTTAAAAGCAGTTTTACAATGGAGTATGAAATCTAATCCACTCACAGGATGGAGTTGCTCGAGAATACTAGAGTTTGCAGATTACAAAATCAAGCCTAGAATGCCAGACCTGAAGACTTTTCAGGAAATATGACAATGAAAGATAACATTAAATAAATAAATAACCCAATACAGCCACATTA
>NW_011132239.1:0-802 GCF_000146605.3 Meleagris gallopavo
CTTCCAGGTCCAAATACCTACCAGCCCTTAAGTACGCTCAGGGTTCCCTGCTAAAAAACAGAGAGAGTAGCTCCACAATGGAGGAGAAAAAAAAAATAAAAAAAATCACTCACTCCATCACCAAAGAACAAGGCATACTCCAAAGGAAGCACTCCCCAGGTTCACATGCTGCCCCTACTCTTCCCAGCCCTTCAATGGGATCACGGAGGGGTGGAGCCTGGCTCTGCCCCACTCCACAGCCAAACTGCCCCCAGCTGTGCTCGCAGGGCTGCACCCCGCCCCAGGTGCGGGTTCCACAAAAACAGGAGGCCAAGGGAATGCCCAGGCAAAGGCAAGGGCCAAGAGAACATGGAAGGAAATGCCAAGGATGACGGCCCAGACAATACGGCAGGGAACGCCAAAACTGAATGCCGACATGAATGTGGCAACACAAAGCCAAGGGGTCATTAGGCCAAGAGAATGGGGCAAGGAACACAAAAAGAGGAGGACAAGAGAATGTAATAGTGAAAACAGTGCAAGACCAGAGACAAGCAAGACACAGAACAAAGAGGATAGGCAGCCTTCTGGGCACCATGAAGCGCAATTTTAGAGCTCTGGGGGAACCCTATTGTGCCGGGCTCTGGAATGGGTAAACGCTGGCGGGTGTGCATCGCCCTTACCTGCTGGGCAGACAATGACCAGTCAGCAAAGTGAGGTTCCGGGGCATGCCGGGAAATGCACATTCCACTTCCTTGCTGTTTCCACCGAGACCAACGACATCTCTCCGGGCAGTTGTTACGGCACTTGGGAGCACCGCAGCTCT
>NW_011132240.1:0-455 GCF_000146605.3 Meleagris gallopavo
CGAAAACTGGTATTTCTGGTAGGAACGCTGAGTTTTTGGTGAGAAAACTGGCATTTCTGGTACAAAACGTCCTATTTCTGGGGAGAAAGCTGGTATTTCTGGGAGAAAATGTCCTGTTTCTGGTTGAAAAATGGTATTTGTGGGAGGAAACTGCAGTTCCTGGCAGAAAATGGCATGTTTTGGGGAGAAAACTGGTATTTGTGGTGGAAAATGTCGTATTTTTGTGATAAAACTGTCACTTGTTGGAGAAAATAACCATATTTTTTGGGGTAGGAAAGCTGCCATTTCTGAGAGTTAAATGCCGTATTTCCGGGAGAAAACTGGTATTTCTGGTAGAAAACGCTGATTTTGTTGTGAGAGAACTGGTATTTCTGTTCCAAAATGTCATATTTCATGGAGAAATCTGCTATTTCCGGAAGAAAACGTGCTATTTCTGGGGAGAATACTGCAATTTC
>NW_011132241.1:0-418 GCF_000146605.3 Meleagris gallopavo
AACGAGCTATGGGTCATATCAAAATGGTATATGTGTGAGAAATTGTCATGCTTTTGTAGTCTATGTCCCATTTGGATATGTGAAGTAGTATTTTTGGTGGAAAATGTGTGGAATTTCAAGAGAACTGGTAGAGCTGGGAGAAAATTTCTTACCTGGGGGGGGAAGGTCATGTGTCAGTGGGCAAGCTGGTGTTTCTGGGAGAAAATGCCACCTTTCGGGAGACAGAAATGTATTTCGGATAGAATGAGCCACATATTTGTGAGGAACCGGGTGTTTCTGAGGGAAACTGCCATCTACTTTTGACACAGGTGGTGGTTCTGATATAGAATGCCCCAAAGTCTGGGAGTAAGCGTCATAATGAGGAATGTAATGGAGTCGATTCTAGTTGAAAAGTTGTAATTTTTTGACTTAATCTGTT
>NW_011132242.1:0-483 GCF_000146605.3 Meleagris gallopavo
GGCATCCAGGGGGTTCTGGACTCACCCAGAAGAGTCTGGAGACGTCCCAGGTGGGTTTTGGGGTGTCCAGGGAGTCCCCAGGTTGATCCTGTGGGCCCCTGGAAGGATCTGTAAGCTCCCACTATGGGGGCTGGGGACACTGTGAGCAGCTCGAGGACTTCCCAGGGGAAGTGGGGACAGCGCATCAAGGTGTCACATCCCCAAAAGTTGGGGGACGCCCCAGAGTGTGACACCCTGAAGCTGGGGACACCCCTATGTTATCCCCACAGTGTCACAGCCCAAAGCTGCCAACAAAATCTGTGTCACCCCAAATGGTGTCCCACCCCAAAGTTGAGGACACCCCCCTGTGTCACACCACGAAGCTGGGGACCCCTCTCTGTCACTCCAACGGCGCGACAGGTTGGCGTTGGGGACACCCCCGAAGAGTCAAAGCCAGGGCCCCATCCAGCCTGGCCTTGAACACCTCCAGGGATGGACAGGGCA
>NW_011132243.1:0-497 GCF_000146605.3 Meleagris gallopavo
CAGGAAATCCCTCCCACATGCCCACATAGGGAGGCGCCATTTTCTATCCGTCTGCCTTCCACGGAGAGGAGCCGCCATTTGGGGACACTTTGTAACCCACGTGTTATCGCACCCTCTGAGATTGGCTGAGTCAAAACTTTTGTAATGTCACTGTCTTCTCAGGTCTGCCCCTGAATGGCTGCCCGCTTCCTTGGCGTACGGGAGGTGCTCAGATGTAGAAACGCAGGTGTTTTTACTGGCAAGCGTGCGGCCCGGATGATGCTGTTAATCCAAGGATGCATTTCCCCAGAGAGCATTCTGAGTAGCTACATTCTGCGTAGGTGGAAACGCTGTGCATAAGCAGAGCATCCTCCTCTCCGCAGCCTTCTGCTGCGGAGCCCTTGGGGAGCCGTAGAGCGCCTTCCTTTGGAAACGCCTCAGCAGACTCAGGGCCCGTAAGCCACGATGTTACGTGGCGGTACTAGCGGATGCAGTGTAGACACTCTAAGTGCAGTGGT
>NW_011132244.1:0-536 GCF_000146605.3 Meleagris gallopavo
AGCATGTGGTGGTGGAGGCGCCAATCCTAGAAAGAAAGAAAAAAGAAAGCTTCACATACGGTACTGAACAACGTCACGCAGAAACACTTATTGGTGAATCGAGAAACCCCAAGTCATGGACAGCACTCAGCACTGGGGAGACCTGAATATGGGGAAAGAAAAAACACCCGGTGAAAGCAACGTGAGCACGAGGCACATCCGTCACCAAGCCCAAAGGACCTCAGCGAGCGTGTTCAACAGGACACGGCAGGGATCAACGTACCTCGGCACAGAGACTAAGCGTTGGATATTGGCATCCACCTCCGGCTGCGGTTTCCTGCTGCTTCCACCAAGAGCCTGGCTGAAGTCCTGGCACCGCTCGCGAGGGCCGCAGTTCCACGCTGCAAGCGTTTGGGCACAGGACAAGGAAAGCAGAGACCGCCTTTCCCGGTAGGGGACACCAATGTCACTTTACCCCGCTCCAGGGATCAGGGCACGGCCAACGCAGCAACTCAGGGGGGCCCAGAAGGCCAACAGCATCTGGCAGTGGACTCGGC
>NW_011132245.1:0-610 GCF_000146605.3 Meleagris gallopavo
ACGGCAGTTTTCTCCCCCAAAATGACGTTTTCTCCCAGGAATTGCACCTTTCCTCCTGAAATATTACATTTTCTACCAAAAATACCAGTTGTCTCCCCAACAATATGGCAATATCTCCCAGAAATACCAGTTTTCTCACCCAAAACACAACGTTTCCTACCAGAAATACAAGGATTCTCCCCCAATAATGTGACATTTTCTGCCAGGAATTGCAGTTTTCTCCCAGAAATACCACATTTTCTCACAGAAATACCGGTTTTCCCTCCGAAAATAGGACATCTTCTCTCAGAAACGGCAGTTTCCCCCCCTCCAAAATACGCCTTTTTCACCCAGAAATTGCTGTATTCTCCCAAGCAATATCTCGTTTTCTTCCAGAAAGAGCAGATTTCTCCATGAAATATGACATTTTGTTCCAGAAATACCAGTTCTCTCACAACAAAATCAGCGTTTTCTACCAGAAATACCAGTTTTCTCCCGGAAATATGGCATTTAACTCTCAGAAATGGCAGTTTTCTCCCCAAAAATATGGTATTTTCTCCAACAAGTGACAGTTTTATCACAAAAATACAACATTTTCCACCACAAATACCAGTTTTCTCCCAAAAACATG
>NW_011132245.1:8970-9323 GCF_000146605.3 Meleagris gallopavo
TTCCTACCAGAAATACAAGGATTCTCCCCCAATAATGTGACATTTTCTGCCAGGAATTGCAGTTTTCTCCCAGAAATACCACATTTTCTCACAGAAATACCGGTTTTCCCTCCGAAAATAGGACATCTTCTCTCAGAAACGGCAGTTTCCCCCCCCCAAAACTAACGCCTTTTTCACCCAGAAATTGCTGTATTCTCCCAAGAAATATCTCGTTTTCTTCCAGAAAGAGCAGATTTCTCCATGAAATATGACATTTTGGTAACAGAAATACCAGTTCTCTCACAACAAAATCAGCGTTTTCTTCCAGAAATACCAGTTTTCTCCCGGAAATATGGCATTTAACTCTCAGAAAT
>NW_011132246.1:0-366 GCF_000146605.3 Meleagris gallopavo
ATGGTCTTTCCGCAGTAAAAGCCCAAAAGTCTGGGAGTAAGTGTCATGATGAGGAATGTAATGGAGTGTAATTGGGAGGAACTGGGAGGAATTTCTCGGAGTCGTGGTCTTTGTGGGTGCATATGTCCCATTTAGGGAAGGAAAGGAGTATTTCTTAGCAGAACTGCCATAGCATTTAGGGAAAATGTCCTATCCTTGGAAGAGAAAGTGGTATTTGTGGGAGAAGATGTCCTATTCTTGGTTGCAAGTGTCCAATTTGGTCTTGTCATCTAGTCTTTTTGGGAGAAAACGTGCGATAGTTTGAAGAAAACAGGTATGCCTGGGAGAAAATACCATCTTTTTGGAAGCACAGGCCCAAGTTCCAAG
>NW_011132247.1:0-598 GCF_000146605.3 Meleagris gallopavo
GGCCCAAGTGCAAACCCTGGGAACCCAGTGGAACCTGGGGCCGTAGCAACCCGTCTACCTCGAGAGCCCCATCAGCGTCCTGCAGCTCCTGGAGCCGGGTGACGCTGTCACCCTGCCTGTCCATGACTGTCCCACGCCGTCCCCCCTGCCATGGTGGCACAACCGCAGCGCGGTGCCAGCGTCATTGAAGAGGTGACGAGGAGGGGCACAGGGAGGGGGGCTGGGGACAGTCGGGGACATGTGGGGTCTGCATGGGTGTGACGTGGGGTCGCTGGTGTCACCGTGGTCTCCTCCAGCCTCTTTGGCGTCTCACAGGCAGTCCAGGACTTTGGTCTGGCCAGGTTCAAAAGCAACGTGGCCAAGAGCACTAAAGGATTTGAATACGTGCTTGCAAGGAGGCTAGCAAGTATTGTCACCTTCAGTGGGCGATATTGGGTGTCACTGTCACCAGGTGTCACCGTCACTCAAGTGTCACCGTCACGCAGGGTCCACCCCACAGACCACACTGTTCCCACGGGGCGGGGGTGCCACCCCTTACTTTGTAATTAAGGTTTATTAAGGACCTTAATTAAGGTTAATTAAGGTTATTATAAGGAGG
>NW_011132248.1:0-501 GCF_000146605.3 Meleagris gallopavo
ACCACTTACCCCATTCCAAGGACCAATACTCCCCCACACGCTCAAGTGAAGGAAGCAGCTTCCAGGTCCAAATACCTACCAGCCCTTAAGGACGCTCAGGGTTCCCTGCTAAAAACAGAGAGAGCAGCTCCACAATGGAGGAGAAAAAAATAACAAAAAATCACTCACTCCATCACCAAAGAACAAGGCATACTCCAAAGGAAGCACTCCCCAGGTTCACATGCTGCCCCTACTCTTCCCAGCCCTTAAATGGGATCAGGGAGGGGTGGAGCCTGGCTCTGCCCCACTCCACAGCCAAACTGCCCCCAGCTGTGCTCGCAGGGCTGCACCCCGCCCCAGGTGCAGGTTCCACAAAAACAGGAGGGCAAGGGAATGCCCAGGCAAAGGCAAGGGCCAAGAGAACATGGAAGGAAATGCCAAGGATGACGGCCCAGACAATACGGCAGGGAACGCCAAAACTGAAATGCCGACATGAATGTGGACAACACAAAGCCAAGGGGT
>NW_011132249.1:0-487 GCF_000146605.3 Meleagris gallopavo
AAAACTGCAATTTCGTGGAGAAAACGCCATGTTTCTGGTTGAAATATGGTATTTCTGGGAGAAAAGTGCAGTTCCTGGCAGAACATGGCGTATTTTTGGGGAGAAACGTGGAATTTCTGGGAGAAAATGGCGTATTTTTGCGAGATAACTGGTATTTCTGATAGAAAATGTTATATTTTGGGGGAGAAAACTCCTATTTCTTGGAGAAAATGTCATATTTTGAGGAAGCAAACTGGTATACCTGGGAGAAAAAGTCATGTTTCTGGGCAGAGAACTGGTATTTCTGGGAGAAAATGCCATATTTTTGGGGACTAAACTGGAATTTCTGGTAGAAAACGTTGTGTTTGTCAGGAGAAAACTGGTATTTCTGGCACAAAATGTCATCTTTCATGGAGAAAGCTTGTATTTCTGGGAGAAAACGTCATCTATAATTGGAGAAAACTGTTATTTCTAGGAGAAAATGTCATATATCAGGGGAGAATCCTGC
>NW_011132250.1:0-772 GCF_000146605.3 Meleagris gallopavo
ATTTCAGAGCTGTGAACTCTTGCTTTTCTGGGGGATCTCAAGCTGGGTTAGAGCAGCTTGTTTTAGCTATGTGTGTTGTTTTCTTTTCAGTGGTTCTCAGCTCATAATCTCCCATCTGGGCTTCAAATATGTTTTTTCTATTTCTCTGTATTCCCACTTCATGGCTGTAATTAATAGTGCTTTGTGTTTATTGCATCTATGCAGTGTTTTTTAAGGGCATTCTGTGCATCTTTGTACTGTTTTCAATTACGTTCTGTGTCTCTTCTGATTTCATTTTGCAGCATGATGGGGTTTAAGGATTACCTGGGCTCCTCCAATCAGCGGTGTGAGATCTGTGCAGCAGGTAACGAACACCATGAGCCCCATGTTGGTGCGCTGCTTGTATGCAGGTAGGTTTGCGATGCGGTCCGACTCCCCCACGGTGAACATCCACAGCTGGATCAGGTTGCTCAGAGTCTGACCCAGCCTCGCCTTGAAAGAGGCAGCGCATCCACCACATCTCTGGCAACCTGTTCCACTGCCTCACCACCCTCTCTGTGGAAGACATTTTCTTTAGATTTAACCTCAATTTTCCCTTGTTCTTTCCTTTAGCTATTGAAAGGCTGTTACCAGGTCTCCTTGGAGCCTTCTCTTTTCCAGGCTGAACAGCCCAGCTCTCCCTTCTTAAAGCAGAGGTGTTCCATCCTTAGGTTCATGTTTGTGGCTGTACTCTAGATGTGCTCCCACTGCTCCATGTGTCCCTGCACTGAGGACCCCATGTCTGGGTGCAGCA
>NW_011132251.1:0-704 GCF_000146605.3 Meleagris gallopavo
GGCAGTTTTCTCCCCCAAAATGACGTTTTCTCCCAGGAATTGCACCTTTCTTCCTGAAATATTACATTTTCTACCAAAAATACCAGTTGTCTCCCCAACAATATGGCAATATCTCCCAGAAATACCAGCTTTCTCACCCAAAACACAACGTTTCCTACCAGAAATACCAGGATTCTCCCCCAATAATGAGACATTTTCTGCCAGGAATTGCAGTTTTCTCCCAGAAATACCACATTTTCTCACAGAAATACCGGTTTTCCCTCCGAAAATAGGACATCTTCTGACAGAAACGGCAGTTTCCCCCCCCCAAAATAAAACATTTTCACCCAGAAATTGCAGTATTCTCCCAAGAAATATGACGATTTCTTCCAGAAGTAGCAGATTTCTCCATTAAATATGACATTTTGGAACAGAAATACCAGTTCTCTCACAACAAAATCAGCGTTTTCTACCAGAAATACCAGTTTTCTCCCGGAAATATGCCATTTTCCGCCAGGAACTGCAGTTTCCTCCCACAAATACCATGTTTCAACCAGAAACAGGACATTTTCTCCCAGAAATACCAGATTTCCCCCACGGAATATGACGTCTTCTGCCAGAAATACCAGCTTTCTCTCAGAAATATGACATTTTGAACCAGAAATTCCAGTTTTCTCGCCAAAAACTCAGCGTTTCCTACCGGAAATACCAGTTTTCGCCCGGAA
>NW_011132252.1:0-533 GCF_000146605.3 Meleagris gallopavo
TTTCATTCTCTTGGCTTGTTTAATTGTGGCACACGTGTCACAGTCGTGAATGATTTGCGCAATAGCATCCATAGTTAAATCCACCCCTCGGTCTCTAGCCCACTTATATGTCGCATCTCTCCCTTGATGGCCTGAGGTCTCATGGGCCCATCGGGCTAGAAATAATTCACCCTTGTTCTGCCAGTCCAGATCTATTTGGGCCACCTCAATTCTGGCAGCTCTGTCTACCTGATGGTTATTTTGCTGCTCTTCAGTAGCCCTATTCTTGGGCACATGGGCATCTACGTGACGCACCTTTATAACCATATTCTTTATTCGGGCAGCAATATCTTTCCACAGGTCAGCAGCCCAAATAGGTTTACCCTTTCTTTGCTAGTTGTTTTGCTCCCACTGCTGTAACCACCCCCATAGAGCATTTGCCACCATCCACGAGTCAGTGTAAACATAAAGCATTGGCCACCTCACCCGTTCAGCAACATCCAAGGCCAGTTGGACAGCCTTTACCTCTGCAAATTGGCTCGATTCTCCTTTTC
>NW_011132253.1:0-1034 GCF_000146605.3 Meleagris gallopavo
AATTCCCCCTTTTTCTTTTTGCACGAGCATAACTTTCTGTGTGACTTTGTCAATACTCCTCATTATACAACTATATACTATGCAAAGCAGTAAAAGCATAACTAGAATAAGCAATAGCCATCGCAAGCCTTCTTTTATTAATGCTGTGAGCCATGGGGACAGTCCTCCAAATAGGGATTTTAGCCAATCATCAAATGGGTTTTTGTCGATTTGAATCTTTTGCGTATGTCTCTTTAACCATTGAAGTTGTTCATGTATGGACTGACTATGGTCCGAAAGGTTAAAGCAACACATCCCCTCAAAGTCCTCACAGCCATGCCCTTGTGCTAAAAGCAGAAAGTCAATTGCCGCGCGATTTTGTAGCAAAGCGTGCCTAAGACTATTCATATCAGATAACATAGATGTCAGAACTAAGGTGGTCTCGTTAGCCTGTTTCGCTGACCAACATGCTAGGTTTTCTAACTGCTTTAACGCTTGGGCCGCAGCTACGCCTGGTGTAAGAACCGAAGTGAACACCCGGGCAGTAGCTGACCACAAATCAACGTTATCGTTGCAATCTGGTGTCAGGCGGCGTATACTCCACCGTTGCCTGGCCTTATGCTGACCAGAGGCGACATTAAGCCACTGACGATGTTGGGGAGTGAACAGTGCTAATTGTCCAAGATAGCAAGGTCCTCCTTGGACATTGGCAGGAATGCCTGCCCAAGCTCGGTCACCACATATTAAAAATATACCTGGGGGTAAGGCCTTAGCCGAGTCATTATTCCACAGCGCAGGTTGGGAATCGTCTTCAGAAAAGCTTGCTCCATATCCAAACCACGGTCGTAGGTTTCCTCCTTCCCCGGTTTGGTTGCTGTAACCGCAATATGCCCCCCATACCAAGAATTCCTGTTCATTATGGGGGGAGACCACTGTCCATCCTGTTGTGTCGAAAAAAGGGTTATCCACATAGTCCCACAGTCGCTTAAGGATACTTGCTCGAGCACTAAGGCCCTGGTGCGATCGTCCGAAGCAAAAGCATGTTTGATTCCATC
>NW_011132254.1:0-406 GCF_000146605.3 Meleagris gallopavo
TTCTTAGCAGAACTGCCATAGCATTTAGGGAAAAAGTCCTATCCTTGGGAGAGAAGTGGTATTTGTGGGAGAAGATGTCCTATTCTTGGTTGCAAGTGTCCAATTTGGTCTTGTCATCTAGTCTTTTTGGGAGAAAACGTGCGGTAGTTTGAAGAAAACAGGTATGCCTGGGAGAAAATATCATCTTTTTGGAAGCACAGGCCCAATTTCCAAGTGAAATGTGGTATTTCTGGGAGAAAATGACAAGTACGTTGGAGAAAAGTGGGCAACTGTGGGAAAGACTGACTTCTCTTGGAGGGCAAGTGTGGTATTTTTGGTGTGAAAAGGGGTCCTTTAGGGGAGAAAACGGGGTGTAGATGGGAGAAAATGTCCTGTTGAGGAGTGTCCAGCAGTATTTTGAGAGAAA
>NW_011132255.1:0-337 GCF_000146605.3 Meleagris gallopavo
TAGAGTCCCCGTACCCCCCTCGTGCGCTGCTCACTGACCCCTGGAGTCATTTTGACCTCATTTGGACCTCCAATCCCCCCAGCCGGACCCCTGTTCTGCCCAATAGAAGCCACAACCCCCAAGCCCTGGCTCTTCCCTCCCACCCCTCCCTCCACCCCCAGATGCTCTTCCTGCCTCGTAGAGACTCTGTTCACCCCTTCCCCCCCCACAGCCCACTAAGTTTCCCCCCAGATTCTTTTTCGACCCCACAGACGTCCCCCCCATCACTCCCCTATGGTCTCCCCCAGACTCGCCTTCCGCCCCATAGAAGCCCCCCATAACCCTTCGGATTTCCCCT
>NW_011132256.1:0-1023 GCF_000146605.3 Meleagris gallopavo
CTACAGTGACCCAACTGTAATGCTATGTTTTGTGCAAATGTGATATGGAATGAAGATCTGGGTTTTGTTATTGTGTTTTTGTTAGTGTGTCTTAATACTTGGGTTTTATAGAATGTAATCAGGTTTAGCAGTTGGGATTTACCATTCGTATACCTATAGTGTCTGGGCCCAATACCTCAGTTGTCCTTTCGCAGTGCACAATGGCTACCGAGATCTGTGTCATCAGTTTCCAGGCAGCAAGGCGAGACTAATAGGTATGCAACTACGATGATCACCTTTATGTTCTTTTTCAAAGTTTGGCATCCCATTTGCCAGTCTCCAAACTACTGGAACATTTTCAGTTAGCATGGACCGCCGAAGAACGAGGAAGAGTAGGTTGGCATTGATGTCTGCCAATTTCATTAGCAGTCCAGGGTGAGATCTGTCAGGCCTCACGGACTTGCTGGCATCCAATTTTTGGAGGAGGTCTGAAACAGTCTCATCATATCTCATGCAGGGTCTGTTCTGTTCTACATGCCAATGTACCAGAGTCGGCAGCTGTGTGGCCAGGAAGTAATAAGTTTTTAATAGTAAGATTGAGGCAAAGAAGGCATTAAGAGCCTTAGTATTATTCTGATCGTCAGTGAGCAAGTTGCCCTTGGTGTTCAACGGGGGATGGAGATGCTGTATAGTCCTTCTCCTGCTTTTGATGTATTTATAGAAACATTTTGTGTTTTCGTTTACCTTAGTGGCTAAGTTAACGTTCATCTTGGCTTTGGCCTGTCTAATTTTCTCCCTGTACAGCTTCCTTATGTACCTGCAATCATTATAAGTAGCTTGACCACTTTTCCAGAGAACGTGAAGTTTGGTTTCATTTTTGAATTGCAGCCAAAGGTCTCGGTTCAGCCCATCTGCTCTCCTTGCCCGTTGGTTCGTCTTGTGTGACTTGGAACTGTCAGCTCTCACAACTTGAAAATATTTTACTTTAAGTATTCCCAAGCTTCCTTGGCTCCTACGCTCTCCAAAAGTAGCAATGAAGGGATT
>NW_011132257.1:0-447 GCF_000146605.3 Meleagris gallopavo
TCCTGTTAGTAGTTTGGAGTTAGGCGTAGGTTCCTGTTAGTAGTTTGGAGTTAGGCGTAGGTTGCTTTTGGTAGTTTAGAGTTAGGCGTAGGTTGCTGCTACCAAGTGGCAGTAAATGCTGCTCACTCGGTAAGCTGCTCACTCTGCCCTGATTTATCATGCAGGGAAATGAGTGCCACTGCCCTGAGAAGGGAGGTTTGGTGACGTCCGCGATGAATTGAATTTCCGTCTTGTGACTTTTTCTGTTGCAGAACATGGAGGAGCGGCTGAGCAATGGAGTTGGGACTCGGGGGAGCAATAGGTGCCTGTGTCCCAAGCTTCCTGTGTGGCCCTTGCAAGGTAGGTGTGCCTAATGTAGGCGTGCGCTAGGGCAGTGCTGTTGAGACACAGCTTGTGTCACTGTCCGCACCAGATCTGCTCTCTGTTAAGTCCTTTTCCCTTATTTTA
>NW_011132258.1:0-772 GCF_000146605.3 Meleagris gallopavo
GCCATTCCCCCTTGTGCTATCACTATCCACCCTCGTAAACAGACGTAAACGGAGGTCAGGTGCTCCTCTCCCATCCTTTTGACCCCTTCAGTCCAACAGCAATGAATATGGAATTAATTTCCTTTATTCCTATGTAGGCAAGAAAATAAAAGAATATCTGATAGTACAGAGCAAGAGATTTGAACCTTTGCTTTTACAGCTCCCGTAGCAGTGTCTCTGTTTGTCCTCTCCTCCTCAGCAACACAGTGTTCTCCCTGACGCAGAATCACAGAATTGTAGGGGCTGGAAGGGACCTCTTGAGATGATCGAGTCCAAGCCCTGTGCCAAAGCAGGCTCCGTAGACGAGGTTGCACAGGTTGGCGTCCAGGCAGGTCTTGAACATCTCCAGACAAGGAGACTCCACAGCCTACCTTGGCAGAAGTTCCAGTGCCCTGTCACCCTCACCGTGAAGACGTTCTTCTGCACGTTTGTGCAGAACTTCCTATTTTGGCCGTTTCCCGTTGTCCTATCACCACGCACGGCTGGAAAGAGCTAGGCCTTGTTCCTTTGCCTCCGTCACCTTAGATAGAGACATTGATCAGATCCCCTCTGCGTCTTCTTTTCTCAAGACTGAACAGAGCCAGGTTGCTCAGCCTTTCCTCATAAGAGAGGTGCTCCAGGCCCTTGATCATCTTCGTGGCCCTCCGCTGGACTCTTTCCAGGAGATCCCGACCTTTTTTTGTACCGGGGAGCCCCGAACCGGGCGCAGTACTCCGGGTGAGGCCTGACCAGG
>NW_011132259.1:0-442 GCF_000146605.3 Meleagris gallopavo
AAATGTCACATTATTGGGGGAGATTCCTGGTATTTCTGGTAAGAAACGTTGTGTTTTGGGTGAGAAAGCTGGTATTTCTTGGAGATATTGCCATATTGTTGGGGAGACAACTGGTATTTTTGGTAGAAAATGTAATATGTCAGGAGGAAAGGTGCAATTCCTGGGAGAAAACGTCATTTTGGGGGAGAAAACTGCCATTTCTGAGAGAAAATGGCCTATTTCCGGGCGAAAACTGGTATTTCCGGTAGGAAACGCTGAGTTTTTGGTGAGAAAACTGGAATTTCTGGTTCAAAAATGTCATATTTCTGAGAGAAAGCTGGTATTTCTGGTAGAAGACGTCATATTCCTGGGAGGAAATCTGGTATTTCTGGGAGAAAATGTCATGTTTCTGTTTGAAACATGGTATTTGTGGGAGGAAAGTGCAGTTCCTGGCGGAAAATGG
>NW_011132260.1:0-544 GCF_000146605.3 Meleagris gallopavo
CAAAACTATTCCTAGGTGTGGATTTGTGTTATAGACACAAAAAGAAAACTCTTACACGAGGAGCGCTGGTGTTAACAATAGTATCCAATTTATTTAAGTAAGAGAATGGCATATTTGGAAAGAGACAAACAGAGAAGAACACAGCAGCGTATCCTGAGCCTACTCAATGCTCAGGAATGTGTCCGATTCATCAAGCTGCACTCCAAGAGTCATCTTGATGGTGAAGGTGCAGTTGGAGGGGGTGGTCAGCCGGATCTTGCATGAGCGGTGGGAGGGCAGCAGCTCCAGGCGGCAGTCACGCGACTGAGGCAGATGCCTCCAGGCTGCTTTCACCTGGTCCTGGAGCCAGAGCGCGCTTTTCTCCACTTGCAGATAGGAGCCTGTGCAGAAGGTGTCGAGCAAGCTGGGCCCCTGTTTTTCTCTCAGCTCCTCCTGATCGTGGTGCAGAAAGCAGAGCATCGTCCCCCAGCAGCCGCTCCCTCGTGCAGGTGCACTCCAGCTGCACGCGCAGACAGGACCTGCTCGTCGCCGTCTCCTCCACGTT
>NW_011132261.1:0-498 GCF_000146605.3 Meleagris gallopavo
ACATCCTATTTAAGGTGAAAAAACAAAACCTATGAAAAGCCGTGCTAACCAAATAAAACATAGCCCTCTGCATTTGTCACTACTCAGAGCTCTCAGTAATTCGGGCTTCATGAACAGATTTTCTAATGTATTTTAAGTGTACTTTGCTGTTTTGCTTGTTTTTTGTTTTGTTTTTTTTTAAAGTTCAATTTAAACCTGTTTTTCTAAGAAAAAGAGTGATTACCTTATTTATTCCCTGTAAACAGTCCAAGATGGTGAGATTGTAGGTGCAGTTCCCAAATGAAGCATCCCTATAAATTCAACAAATTAATTTAATATAAGTATCCTGTTAACAACTCAGGAAAAGGTAGCACATAATAGAATATCATCAAGTTATTCAGTCCTCTTGGAGAACTCTTTCATTGAAGTTCCTAGAATACATTGCTTACCAGCTACTCCATGCTGAAGCACGCCTCTATCAAGGATAGAGCTCAGTGTGAATACAGTTACGATACCAAA
>NW_011132262.1:0-490 GCF_000146605.3 Meleagris gallopavo
CTCAATCACAGAAGGAAAACCTTCTACCTCACATCCTGTGTTAGACAAGACAAAATTAATTAAATTTGTGTTTACAATAATTGTGTTATCCTTTTTACTTAGAAGTGGAGAGGTGATGGAAACAGAAACAAGTATTGTGAGCAGAGTTTTTGGTTAAGTAGATGAAAGTCGTGCTGAGCGTACAAATAAGTGCACAAAAGCTGTTAAGACAGTTACTTTGGACTTTACACAGCCTTATTCTGCCTAATATGAACATTTGGTTTGGCTTTTGCATATATTATGCCCAAAATACGTTGTCAGAAAGCCATCTTCTGAATAAATTTACTTAGATGACTAGTTTACATAGGACCCAAACATTTTTAAAATAAGCTTTTAAAATATAACAGAAAAGAAATGACATAGCTCATGTGTCTATAATTTAATTTCTTTATTAATTTTTTTTTTAAAGTTGTTAGAATTGGCTTCAAAAACTGCTTAATATTAAGTAGTG
>NW_011132263.1:0-818 GCF_000146605.3 Meleagris gallopavo
AGTGGTGGTTTCTTCTGCTTTGCTTGATGTTTCAGTCGTTGACAAGAGAGTTGTAGTTGTTTCTGCAACAGTAGGCATTGGAGAGGCAGAGCTAGCAGATGTAGTTTGGGATGGTGATGTGGCAAGGGTAGCAGGGGAGGTTGTTTCTCCAGGTTTGGATGAGAGGGCAGTAGTTGTGTTGAGGAGTGATGTGCTTGTGAGGGTAGAAGTAGAGGTTGCTGTTAGTGTAGACGTTGGTGCAGATGTAGTCTGAGCTGGAGACGTGTTCTCCTGAGCAGTGGTTGGAGTAGCTGCTGAGGTGGTCGTAGGAGATGTGGTTGATCCAGGAGAAAGAGTGGACGTAAGTGGAGAGGTGTTTGGTGATGCTGATGTGTCTGCAGGAGTGCTTGTAGCTGTTTGAGAAGAAGATGCAGCAGTTGGGCTTGATGTGCCTGCAGTGGTGGTTTCTTCTGCTTTGCTTGATGTTTCAGTCGTTGACAAGAAAGTTATAGTTGTTTCAACAGTAGTTGGCATTGGAGAGGCAGAGCTAGCAGTTGTGGTTTGGGATGGTGATGTGGCGAGGGTAGCAGGGGAGGTTGTTTCTCCAGGTTTGGATGAGAGGGCAGTAGTTGTGTTGAGGAGTGATGTGCTTGTGAGGGTAGAAGTAGAGGTTGCTGTTAGTGTAGACGTTGGTGCAGATGTAGTCTGAGCTGGAGACGTGTTCTCCTGAGCAGTGGTTGGAGTAGCTGCTGAGGTGGTCGTAGGAGATGGGCTTGTTCCAGGAGAAAGAGTGGACGTAAGTGGAGAGGTGTTTGGTGATGCTGATGTGTCTGCAGGAG
>NW_011132264.1:0-615 GCF_000146605.3 Meleagris gallopavo
CCCCATTCGGCCAGTTGGACAACTTCTGGCCCAGCAGCATTCCCTGGGCCAGCTGGCCAGCCTTTGGCCCGGCAGGGCCCTCCCAAGCTCCTGGCCTGCTTTTGGCCAGGCTGGGACCCTGGCTTTTGCCTAGTATGTCCTCCCGGCCAGCCGGGAGACTTCTGGCATGGCAGGGCTACCCGGGTCAGTCAGCTTGCCAGCTTTTGGCCTGGCATGGCTTCGTTGGCCGGCTGGCCAGCCAGCTATTGCCTAGCAGGGTCTCTGGCTGGCCAGCTGGCTTTTTTCCTGGTAGTGTCCCCACAGTTGGCTGGCTATTGGCCTGGCCGGGCCTCCCACGCCAGCTGGGAGTCTTCTGGCTTGGCAGGGCTAGACTGGTCAGTCAGCCTGACATCTTTTGGCCTGGCAGGGCCCCCCTGGCCCGCCAGCCGGCTTTTTGGAAGCAGGGCCCCAAAGGCCAAACGTCCAGCTGTCTTTTGCCTTGGCAGGCCCGCCCACCAGCCAGGAGTCTTCTGGCATGGCAAAGCTACCCGGGTCAGCTGGCTGGACGGCTTTGGGCCTGGAAGAGCCATGTGGCTTTTAACTTAGCAGGGACCTCCTGTCAGGCATTTGCCCAGC
>NW_011132265.1:0-359 GCF_000146605.3 Meleagris gallopavo
AAAGAAATGTTGAGGGAACTGGGATTGTTTCTGTGGGAGAAGAGAAAGCTCTGGAGATAGCTCATGACAGCCTTCTAAGACTCGAAGGGAGCGCATAAGCAGGAGGGGGCAACGGCTGTTTAGGAGGGTGGATAGCGATAGGACAAGGGGAAATGGTTTTCAAGTGAGACAGGGGAGGTTTAGGTTCGTTATTAGGAGGCAGCTTTTCACACACAGGGTGGTGACGCACTGGAATGTGTGCTTGAGAGTCACTTCCAGGATGATCTGCTCCATGATCCGTGACCAGCACAGAGGTGAGACTGACATGCTGGTAGTTCCCCGCGTCACACTTTCTATCCTTCCTAAGAGGTGTGCTGTCA
>NW_011132266.1:0-525 GCF_000146605.3 Meleagris gallopavo
TAGTAGAGACAACGGCAAGACTGAAATGTTCACCACTGCTTGGAATTTCTCTGATAGCAACAGAAAACCAAGCCTTGTGAACGTGCAGTTCCGGTGCCACTCTTAAATGATGGTGCTATTCGAAAGGTTCTGGCCTTACTTTAAGATGTTCTGGCTATCATTAGGTGCATGGGAACTGCTGCATCACTGCCTGAGCCTCTGATTGACCACCTGAGACAAGCAGTGAGTCAGCCATGGCAACACGAGGCGAAGGCCATTCAGCTGCCCTGTCGGAAGGGGTGACTGCCACTGAGGAAGGATCTCCCTGGAGATCACTCCTTGTGGAAAAGATTGCGAGCCTACAACATAGGTAAGCGCTTTCCATTTGTGATCCTCTTGTTGCAGTAATCTTACTTGCCTAACTTTCCTGGATATTTCTTAATTACAACATCTGTGTATTCGTTGAGTATACATTAGGTTAAATTATAACGTGGGTGCCAAAAATTGTCTCCGTATTAAGCTACCTCATCATCTCTTTTCCACTAC
>NW_011132267.1:0-966 GCF_000146605.3 Meleagris gallopavo
AATGCACTACGCCTACCTCTGAATACTATGTCTCTGCCTTTATTTCGAGCCACAATTCATTAGAGTGAGGTTTCCACTGCTACACATCTGCATTCAGACAGGAAAAGAGTGGAAGGGAAAACCCTCTCTAATAAGGCATTTGCAAGTTCGAGGAGCGACCGATGTAGTGGTCTCAGAGAGAGCGTGACGGAAAGTGGGGAGAGATCCTTTCAGGACTTCGGAAGAAAAAACCTCCCCACTCGCAGGTAGTGCAGGAGGCATCGGGAATCGCACTCCTTCGCTCTCACGCGTAGAAAGCGGCATTCGCGCTGAACTAATCCGGAGACTTTGCCGTAGCTGGCCGAGAAATCGCGCTTCTCCCCGAACACCGCTTTCAGCCGTCAGCAGCGGTCTCTTGTTTCTCGCTTGCCGAGAACGGGCCACTTCAGCCGGCTGCTTTTCTCCGACGAGTGAGCGGGCTCCTGTGCGCACATCGGAAAGGAGCGGTTTGCACTTCGCCTTGGCTACATGCAGAATGCACTACGCCTACCTCTGAATACTATGTCTCTGCCTTTATTTCGAGCCACAATTCATTCTAGTCAGGTTTTCCACTACTATACATCTGCTTTCAGATAGGAAAAGAGTGGAAGGGAAAACCCTCACTAAAAAGACACCTGGAAGTTCGAGGAGCGACAGACGTAGTGCTCTCAGGGAGTGCGTGACAGAAAGTGGGGAGAGATCCTTTCAGGACTGCGGAGAAAAACCCCCACTCGCAGGTAGTGCAGGAGGCTGAATTTGCACTTGTCGGCATCGGACTCGCACTCCTTCGCTCTCACGCGTAGAAAGCGGATTCGCGCTGAACCGCTCCGGAGACTTTGCCGTAGCTGGCCGAGAAATCGCGCTTCTCCCTGAACACCGCTTCAGCCGTCAGCAGCGGTCAGCAGTGTTCTCGCTTGCCGAGAACGGCCACTTCAGCCGGCTGCTTTC
>NW_011132268.1:0-508 GCF_000146605.3 Meleagris gallopavo
ATTTTGGGACTGACTTATCTTTTTTTGGAGGAAAGGAACTCCAGATGTTCCTATTGCCCTCAGGCCCTCGGGATCATCTGTTCCCATTTGTGTTGGGTTGTCCATCTGCAAGGCAGATGGGAAACACCTGAGAAGCAGCCTCCTGCTCAACTTCCCCATGTTGCTGTCCCCTGCACAGCCCTGCTCACCGGATATCTGGTCTGGAATTTGTTTCCATGCCCACTTGAGTCTCATTCTGCCAGCATGGCCGTGTTGACAAAGCCACTGCAGTCAAGTGGTGTGGTGCCAGCACCTGCAGTCGGGTCAGGACTCAGCCAAGCAGTGAAAAAGCTTTGGGCTAAGAACACGGGAGATTTTATGGATTTTTTGGAGCAAGACAGGCTCCATTTTGGGACTGACTTATCTTTTTTTTGAGGGAAGGAACTCCAGATATTCTAATTGCCCTCAGGGCCTCGGGATCATCTGTTACCATTTGTGTTGGGCTGTCCATCTGCAAGGCAGATGGGAA
>NW_011132269.1:0-1250 GCF_000146605.3 Meleagris gallopavo
ATTTCATTCAGTTGGTCCGTTATTTGTGAGATGGCAGCAATGGAAACGTGAGTTGGGGGCAGCTGTTGTTCGTAGTTTTGGAGCGTAAGAATCAGTTCAAAAACTAAGGGTATTCTCTCTTGTTCCTGGTATCTGTCATTAGCTGACAGTAGTGTACCGGCATATCTGTCTGGTGCTGTTGCTATGAGTCTCTGCCATATCTCAGGCGTCGTCCTCACTCTCTCAGGATCGCGTTCTTGTTGTGGGTGGTTAGGAACAAAGTTAGGGTCGAACAGCATTTCCACCACATCCATTTCCCTCAAGTACTGGATACCCTTTTCAACTGTATCCCATCTTTTCATCACAGGCTTCAAGCCGTCTTTGAAGCGATACCTTTCTTTCACGGCTACTAGCACTCGTTCCCAAAGGGAGGCAGACTCATCCAAACATCGACCAATTCCTCGGTCAATAGCTGGGTCTCTGGCAATGGCTCCTAGTTGGCGAGCTTCATTACCATCTAGAAACAAGCTATTGGCCCCGCGGTCCCAACAACGAACCAACCAGGAAACAATAGTTTCATTCGGGCCCCGTGTGAACTCCTTTCTTGAACCTTGGATTTCAGTCATCTTCAGGGGCCGACGAGTAGTAATAAGGATGTCCTCATCATCAGTCTCTTCTGCATGTCTCTTAGTTTTTCCTTTTGCTTTTCGCGATGGTGGTGGTTCTGAGGAGGGCCCCTGCCTGGATCTTCCTCCTCCTCCGCCTCCGCTTCTTTTTCCGTTCTAGACGCGTGGACACTCGTTTCCATTTCTTGCCTTCCACAGGAGCAACTGATATTGTTACTGGTGTCTCTTGTAACTGATCAGATTTGACTTGGAGATTCTCCACTTTGGCCTGAACCTCAGCTCGGAAACTCTCTCTCTCCAGAATAGTATTATATAGGGCGCGGTAAGCACAAGCCAAACCCCAAATAAGTTGTACCTCCTTAGAGTTATGTAAGCCGCGCTGTCCCTGACTCAAATACTGACTTAGTTTCTCAGGATCCCACAGATGTTCAAGTGTGAAATCCCATGACACTGCGGGTCCCCTTGCTTTTAAGATCTTTCCTAAACCTCTCCATATTCCCTGCCAGTCAGCACTCTCTGGTTCTGGAGGAGACTCCTTCCCTTTGTAAAGGAATATAATCACAATCCAGGAAAACAATAGCGCGCCCATGAGTATTAATTCAGAATTCGAAAACCGTCTGACAAACCGATAAGGAAGCCTGGAGA
>NW_011132270.1:0-1538 GCF_000146605.3 Meleagris gallopavo
AGTACCGCACCAACAGGGATTCCTTGCTCCCATTCATAAGTTGATTCGTCAACTAGAGGGTCAGGGGTGATCAGCAAACTCACTCACCTTTAACAGCCCCATATGGCCAGTGCGTAAAGCCAGTGGAGAATGGAGACTGACGGTGGACTACCGTGGCCCTGAATGAAGTCACACCCCCACTGAGTGCTGCTGTGCCGGACATGTTAGAGCTCCAATATGAACTAGAGTCAAAGGCAGCCAAATGGTATGCCACCATTGACATTGCTAACGCCTTCTTTTCCATTCCTTTGGCCACTGTATGGGGCTGTTGAATCACGGCCTGAACCTTTGATTGATCACCTGAGGCGAGCAATGAGTCAGCCATGGGAGAACAGGTGAAGGCAATTCACCTGTGCTGCAGGAAGGGGTGGAGCCTGGCTCCACCTCTCCTAGACCCATTTAAGAGCCGACTGCGAGTGGGGAAGGATCTTTCTCTGGAGATCTGCTCCATCAGGAGTTTACCTTGTGAGCCCCGGACAGGGTGAGTGATTTTTCTCTTATTTCACCAATTTAAATTCTATTAGTTAAGCTCCTGGATATATATATCTGTACCATCTGTATATCCATTGATTAAACAACCGTCTGTATATGCATTGATTAATCAATTGGTGAGCTAGGCAGGCCAAATCCGCTTTACATCATGTCTCTCTTATAGAGTTTCTATAAATGGGTCAAGGGGGAGAACACCATTCCCCTTGATAAAATGATCCCTGGGCAGATCCCAGGGTTTCTGGGATCCCCTTATTATCAACTGGCAACTATAATTGAGAAATGGGGTCCCCTGCATACTTTGAGGATTATTTCCCCAGTACGTTTAACAGAATATTTTCAGGGACTGGACAAAGATGTCTTAACTACAAAAGAAAGGCAATTAGCTGCATCCACAGTGGCATGGCCACTGTTGAGTGCTTTAAATCAAGCAGAGACAAGATCAGATAGTTTAGAAAATGGAAATCAGCTACTAAAAGCTCGGATTGACAAATTGGAGCAAGAACTTAATGTATTGACGGGAAAAAACCAGTTTTACAGTCTCTAGGCCAGGTCCGTAGTACTTCAATAGATGATAGTCATACCTCTGAAGTAGCGGACCTGGTTCAAGAGGAAAGCAGGAGTTCCAAGTCAGATCTAGAGGCTCCAGTTATGGTGGATCCCCTGGAACTCCGTCCTATTATAACTCAAAAAACTAAAAAGGTGCAAGATAGACCAGCAGGGGTGCCCCCTGACCAATGGCCCCCTGCTGAAACGCATTTGCATGTGACAGCCAGACCATACACTCCTACTGAATTAATGGACATGGTGGAGCGATTTTGGCAGAGGCCGAGAGAGAGTATACCTGCATGGCTGCTCAGGTTATGGGATTCAGGAACAGAAAGTGTTACGGTTAATGGGCTGGAAATGGCAAAGCTGGCCACCATAACATTACATCCTGCTGTCAGGCAGAGACTATACGCTGCCATCCAGTATACCAATGAAGAACCACTCAAATAATAGATTGGTTA
>NW_011132271.1:0-1281 GCF_000146605.3 Meleagris gallopavo
GAACGTCCTCAACGGGCAGATGCGGCTGGGGCTGCCCGGGGAGGTGTTCGCCCGCTCCGAGCAGTACCGTCAGGTCGCCAGCCCCAGGACTGACCCCTACGCGGCGGCGCAGCTGCACAACCAGTACGGCCCCATGAATATGAACGTGGGCATGAACGTGGCGGCCCATCACCACCACCACCCCGGTGCCTTTTTCCGCTACATGCGACAGCAGTGCATCAAGCAGGAGCTGATCTGCAAGTGGATCGACCCCGAGCAGCTGAGCAACCCCAAAAAAAGTTGCAATAAAACTTTCAGCACCATGCACGAGCTGGTCACCCACGTCTCGGTGGAGCACGTCGGGGGGCCCGAGCAGAGCAACCACGTCTGCTACTGGGAGGAGTGTCCCCGCGAGGGCAAGCCCTTCAAGGCCAAGTACAAACTGGTCAACCACATCCGCGTGCACACGGGCGAGAAGCCCTTCCCCTGCCCCTTCCCCGGCTGCGGGAAGGTCTTCGCCAGGTCGGAGAACCTCAAGATCCACAAACGGACGCACACAGGTAACGGGGGGAGCCGTGCGGGAACGGAGACGGGAGGGTTGAGGGGCAGGAACCGAGGAGGAGGGGATGCGGGTGAGGAAAAAAAAAGAAATACGTGAGAAAAACAGAGAGCAGACGAATAGTGGGAAAAATCGGGGAGGGAAGAAACAAGGGAGAAAGTCGATAAGGAAATAAATAGGGAAAGAAACTGCGGAGGAAATAAATAAGGGAGGGAATTGGATGAAAATTAATAAGAGAAAAAATGAGCGAGGAAATAAATAGGGGAAAAAAATCGGGAGATGAATGATAAAGGGAGAAAAAATAGCGAAGAAATAAATAGGAGGAAAAAAAGTAAGCAATGAAATGGACAAAGGAGAAAACCGGGGAAGGAATAAATGGGGGAGAAAATTAGGGAGAAAATAAATAGGAGAGAAAACGAGGAAGGAAGTAAATAGTAGAGAAAACGAGGGAGGAAACAAATAGGGGAAAAAATCCGAGAGAAAACGAATAAAAGAGAAAATTAGCGAGGAAATAAATAAGGGAGAAAGTCGGGGAGGAAATAAACAGGGGAGAAAAGCGGGGAGAAAAAGAAGAAAGGAGAAAAGCGAGGAGGAAAACGGACTCCCGCGCAGCTCGCCGCAGCCCCAATCCCGGCTCACGGCCGCGGGCGCTGGGCTCCGTCCGCACCGCCTCCCCACGGCCGGGAGTTCGCGTTCGTGGGAGCAGCGCGGATGGAGCGGGGCCTCGGCCGGGCCCTACGGAG
>NW_011132271.1:1292-1660 GCF_000146605.3 Meleagris gallopavo
GGGGGTCTGCGGGTGTGAAACGCGGCTGTGTGTGTGTGTGCGTGGTGTGTGCCGGGAGTTGCGGGATCGCAGAGCTGTAGGATCGCGGAATTGTGGGGCCGCAGAGCAGTAGGATCGCGGAACTGTAGCGTGGCAGAGATGCAGGCTGGTAGAACTAAAGGGTCGCAGAACGGTAGGGTCACGGATCTGTAGGATAACGGAACTGTAGGGTCACAGAGCTGTAGGAACACGGAGTTGTGTAGCGTCTCAGAGCTGTGGGGTCATAGCACATCCCGGGCCGGGCGGGACCTGCAGCTTCCCCGAGCCCAACTCAGGGCTCCGCTTTGGGACAGAACTCGGCTGTCGGGAACCCGCCCGATCCGTGCTGT
>NW_011132272.1:0-477 GCF_000146605.3 Meleagris gallopavo
TGCCGGCAGGGGATGTCCCGAGCGGGGAGCAGGGGCGGTGGGGGGAGCCGTGCCTGGGTGCGGCCCCCCAGGTAGGAGCAGCAGCACCGGTAAGTGCGGCCCCGCAGCTGGGGTCAGGCCCCCAGGTGGCAGCTGAGCCGGGGTTGGGGGCGGCCCCCCCGGGTGGGAGCTGCGCTGCCCGTCCCCAGACAGCTGGTAGCCCAGGGCAGGGCAGAGGCCTGAGGTGCCAGGTGGGCGGCAGTGGGGGACAGGGGAAGGGTTGGGGTGGTACCGGCATCGGTCCGCGGACGGTGGGCTGCATCCAGGCGGGGTCCGGTGGCGGCACAGTCGCAGTAGCGAAAAATGGCGTCGGGTGTCAGAGGCACCGTCAGCTCTCCTCGAGGGAATCTCTCTGTGGGGAAATGCCAGAAGGGGCACTGGGCTGAGACCCCGGGGCACTTGGGTGAGATCCAGGTCACGGGAGTGGGATCGTGGGGT
>NW_011132273.1:0-425 GCF_000146605.3 Meleagris gallopavo
CGTCATTTTGGGCGTGTGACGTCACTTGGGTGTTGTGACGTCACATGGGGTGGGTGACGTCATTTTTGGGGTTATGATGTCAAATGGGTGGGTGTGACATCACATGGGGTTTGTGACGTCACTTGGGGGTTGTGACGTCACATGGGGGTTGTGATGTCATTTTTGGGGTCTGACATCACATGTGGTTGTGTGACGTCACATGGGGTGTGTGATGTCATTTTGGGGGTATTGCGTCATATGGGGTGTGTGACGTCACATGGGGGTTGTGACGTCACATGGGGTATGTGACGTCACTTTTTTGAGTTATGACGTCGATGAGTGGGTGTGACATCACATGGGGTGTGTGACGTCACATGGGGGTTGTGACGTCATTATGGGGGTGTGACATCACATGTGGTGGTGTGACGTCAAATGGCATCTGTGAC
>NW_011132274.1:0-916 GCF_000146605.3 Meleagris gallopavo
CTCAGCTGTACAC
This sequence comes from Meleagris gallopavo, assembly GCF_000146605.3. Classification (NCBI taxonomy): domain Eukaryota; kingdom Metazoa; phylum Chordata; class Aves; order Galliformes; family Phasianidae; genus Meleagris; species Meleagris gallopavo. The sequence continues at coordinate 14 of NW_011132274.1, forward strand.
AGCGCTGATGCGTTCTAAGCGTACAGAACTTGCAAAAGGAATACTACTCCATAATCCAGTGGGAAAGTCTTCAGAGGTGCTGCTAATTATTAATTCATTAACTTGTATTCACACACAGTGAGGCAACAGGCACTAAAGAAGGTGAGTAAGTGCATCTAAATATGGATGAGGGAAGACATTTCTTCCAGAAGTTCAGCTCCAGTATACATTTTCCTTGACAGTTTAAGATGTTTCTAGCTCTCTCTCTGCTTTGCTTTCATAGCCTGTCATTTCTCATCTCCGAAAGCTTAAGAAATATCACCTGTTGTTTCCTGCACACACACAAGTATCAGAAAGGGGCATCAGATTTTCCTAGAAATGTTACAAATTTTGGATTCAGATTATACAAGAGCTAAACCAAAGTAGGATTTGCTTTAATCCAAAGATAGATCTTATCATGGACTCATAGAATCATAGAATCACAAGATTGGAAACGACCTGCAAGATCATCTACTCCAACCGTCTTCTCATTACCACTGCTACCACAAACTAAACCATATCTCGCAGCTCCTCATCCAGGCACCTCTTGAACACTGCCAGGGACGGCGACTCCACCACCTCCCTGGGCAGCCATTCCAGTGCCTGACCGCTCTCTGAGAGAAAAAGTTTTTCCTCATGTCTAACCTAAACCTCCTCTGGTACAACTTGTGACCATTTCCTCAGGTCCTGTTCGTTGCCTGGGAGAAGAGGCCAAACCCTTCCTCACCACAACCTCCCTTCAGGAAGTTGTAGAGTGCAACGAGGTCTCCCCTGAGCCTCCTCTTCTCCAGACTGAACAATCCCAGCTCCCTCAGCCTCTCCTCACAAGATTTGTGCTCCAGGCCCCTAACCAGTTTTGTGCCCTTATCTGGACACGCTCCAGGG
>NW_011132275.1:0-994 GCF_000146605.3 Meleagris gallopavo
TTTGTGATAAAACTGTCACTTGTTGGAGAAAATACCATATTTTTGGGGAGAAAACTGCCATTTCTGAGAGTTAAATGCCATATTTCCGGGAGAAAACTGGTATTTCTGGTAGAAAACGCTGGTTTTGTTGTGAGAGAACTGGTATTTCTGTTCCAAAATGTCATATTTCATGGAGAAATCTGCTCTTTCTGGAAGAAAACGAGATATTGCTTGGGAGAATACTGCAATTTCTGGGTGAAAATGTTTATTTGGGGGAAAAATTCCACTTTCTTGGACAAAATGTCCTATTTTGGGAGGGAAAACCGGTATTTCTGTGAGAAATGTGGTATTTCTGGGAGAAAACTGCAATTCCTGGCAGAAAATGTCACATTATTGGGGGAGATTCCTGGTATTTCTGGTAAGAAACGTTGTGTTTTGGGTGAGAAAGCTGGTATTTCTGGGAGATATTGCCATATTGTTGGGGAGACAACTGGTATTTTTGGTAGAAAATGTAATATGTCAGGAGGAAAGGTGGAATTCCTGGGAGAAAACGTCATTTTGGGGGAGAAAACTGCCATTTCTGAGAGAAAATGGCCTATTTCCGGGCGAAAACTGGTATTTCTGGTAGGAAACGCTGAGTTTTTTGTGAGAAAGCTGGTATTTCTGGTTCAAAATGTCATATTTCTGAGAGAAAGCTGGTATTTCTGGTAGAAGACGTCATATTCCTGGGAGGAAATCTGGTATTTCTGGGAGAAAATGTCCTGTTTCTGGTTGAAACATTGTATTTGTGGGAGGAAACTGCAGTTCCTGGCGGAAAATGGCATATTTCCGGGAGAAAACTGGTATTTCTGGTAGAAAACGCTGATTTTGTTGTGAGAGAACTGGTATTTCTGTTCCAAAATGTCATATTTCATGGAGAAATCTGCTACTTCTGGAAGAAATCGTCATATTTCTTGGGAGAATACTGCAATATCTGGGTGAAAATGTTTTATTTTGGGGGGGGAACGTAGCGTTC
>NW_011132276.1:0-329 GCF_000146605.3 Meleagris gallopavo
CAATAAAAATATAAGAGAAAAAAAAGCAAAGCAAAGCAATGACATCCAAAGCAAAACAATACAACACAAACAAACAAAACAAAACAAAAACCCAAAAGCAAAGAAAATAAAACAATTAAAAAAACCAGTAGAAAAGCACAGAAAAAAAAAGAAATGCAAAGAAAAATCAAAACCATACAGTGCAATATCATGGCAAAGTAAAGCATTCAAACAGGGAAAGTGAAAGGAAAAAAAGCCAACTAAAGCTAAACAGAGTAAATGAAAAAAAAGCGAGGAAAAATAAAAAGCAAAGGAAAGAGAAGCAAAACTGAAAGGAAAACAAAGCAAAG
>NW_011132277.1:0-1114 GCF_000146605.3 Meleagris gallopavo
TGCCTTACAAGTCCCTCTCCAGCCTTCCCTAGTCCAGTCCTCCTTCAGGCACTGGAAGGCCGCTCTGTGGTGTCCCCAGAGCCTCCTCTCCCTGCGGGCTGAACAATCCCCACTCTCTCAGTGTCAGCTCACCTGGACGTGAGCGTCCTTCACAGCCGGTCGACTGGAGCCCTGCTCTGCACGGTGGTGGCCCAGAGCTCCCTCTCTGTCCTGGGAGCAGGACATTCTGTGGCTTTCCACGTGCTGGGGCTCACCCTCCCAACTTCCCACGATGTACTGGGTGAACAGCCTCCTCTCCAGCTCCAACTGATGCTGGAGTTGGCGGATGCAGGCGGGCTGCTCACCTTCCATCTCCCTGCACAGCTTGTTGAGGATGCCCTGCAGCTTGGCGCGGGCCGCCCTGCCGCTCCTGTGGGGGCTCCTCAGCTCCTTGGCCAGCTGCTGCTGCAGCTCACGAGCCTGGTGCAGGGCCACATTGCACTCCCGCTGCAGCAGCTCCTGCGTTGCGTGCAGCTCGGCCTCCTTCCAGCGCAGCAGCTGCTGGATCTCCGTCGCCCGCTGCCGCTGCTCCCGCTCCTTCAGCTGCTGCTCCTCCTGGGCCTGCTGCTTCTCCCAGGCACAGCGCAGTCGGTTGGCCAGGAGCTGCTGCTCCCGCTCTGCCACCCATCTCCCTATCCCTTTTCCCTTTCCTTCCCATTTTGTGGGGCCGGGGGTGCCCAGGGGCCAACTGCCTCCCTGTCTCTGGCTTACATTGACCTAGTTAACTCCGTGACACATACCTACAAGCTAGTTAAAGGGAAAAGAACCTGGCTGCAGGTGTATCCTTCTGAAGGAGCTGCTGGGGCAGATTGGCCAGGCTGTTGCGAGAAATCAGCAGCCTTAGGAGCTCATGGCAAATATCTGAGGGGGACAGATAGGAGGAGGTGTGAACCTCCTTCCACGGCAGAAACGCAGCCTCATCCTAAGTCCCTGCAAGTGGGAGTAGCCAATCCAGCTGCTTACCTGCAGGTCAGGGATCTAGACAGCCCGCGAGAGGAAAGGGGCTGGACTCTCGTCTCTGCTCAAAGCAGAAGAAAGCGTCTTCTGCTTTGGCCCCCACAGTGTGGCCAACCCC
>NW_011132278.1:0-446 GCF_000146605.3 Meleagris gallopavo
CTAGCCCAGGACAGCTATGGCTGTGACATTTGCAGCGTGAGCTCCCTCTGCAAAATGAACTTCAGGGAGCTCCCAAACCCTCTGCTGACCGTATGAGAAGTGCTCAGTGAGTACAAGGCAATGTCTTTTCATTTACCTCTTCCCTGGGCCTCTTGGCATGGCCTGCCACGTACACATACATCTGCACACCTTTTCTGGTCTTCATTCTGTTTAAGTTGGGTTTCTTTATAGAGATCCAAAGGGTGAATCTGTCAAACAGAATGGTTATTTTGACATCATCTTCCAGTGGCTAGGATAGCCAAGACTTAGCAAAATACAGCACCTCCCCCAGATCTGCGATGGCCGTGCTGCTGCTTGCTCTTATCTGTGCTTTTCCTTTACAGGACGCAGTTCTTATTATGGCCCAAGGCCCCGTGGGCTTCTTCTCCTCCCACAAAGCTGCTCAC
>NW_011132279.1:0-781 GCF_000146605.3 Meleagris gallopavo
AGGGGAAAGGTGTGAGCGGGGCTTCTGCCATGTAAAAAGAGGGCTGGAAGCAGACAGAGCTTGCAAGGGGAAACCGAGGGGCTGCAGGAGGCTTCTATGGCTTGGAAAGGGGTCTGAGGATGGACAGAGGGGGTTGTGAGGGGAAAAGAGCAGAACGAGGCTTCTGTGAGCGAAAAGGGGCCTGGGGATGGAGGGGTACGTCGTGAAGAGGAACTCGAGGGCTGGAAAGTGGGAAAGGGGGCTTTTGTAGGGCGGAACGGGGGTCTGGGAGTGGACAGGAGGGTCATGTGGGGGAAAACAGGGGTGAGTTGGGTCTCTACTGGGAGGAAAGGGGCTCTAGGAGTGGAGAGGGGGTGGCAGGGGAAATCCGGAGGGTTGTGGGGGGCTTCTATGGGATGGAAGGGGAGTCTGGGGGAGACCACAGGGGAGTGCTGGGGGGGAGAAGAGGAGAGTGGGATGGACGTCTGTGGGGTCGAAAAAGAGTCTGGGGGAAATTTTGTGGGTTGTGGGGGGAAAGGGTGAACAGAGTCTCTACGAGGCAGGAAGAGCATCTGGGGATTGAGGGAGGGGTGGGAGGGAAGAGCCAGGGCTTGTGGGTTGTGGCTTCTATTGGGCAGAACAGGGGTCCGGCTGGGGGGATTGGAGGTCCAAATGAGGTCAAAATGACTCCAGGGGTCAGTGAGCAGCGCACAGGGGGGTATCAGGGGACTCTAGGGGTCAGGAAAAGGGGCCAGGAGGTGGGGGGAGAAGGGGAGGACACGGGACCCTGGGAGTCAACGAG
>NW_011132280.1:0-587 GCF_000146605.3 Meleagris gallopavo
TATTCACTATTACTGATCATTGTGAAGGCTTACCCTTCTGCACGAGCTTTTAGGGCCGCGATTTCCGATTACATTCAAAGGTGAGCTGTTACCAGTTTGCTTTAGTGTTAAGGTTGAAGGAAAACCCTTTAGCTGAAAGGTCACTGCTTTGGTTAGAGTTTAGGGTGAAGAGTTACCATACTGGGTTAGGATGAAAGGCTTCCCTTTTGTGATAAGAGCTAATGGTTCCCACATTGGATTAGAGTAAAGCATTCCCACATGGAGGAAGGGTTAAGGGCTACCCTCTTGTGTTAGTATTAAGGCTTCCCTGTTCTGATTAGGGTTAAGGCTTTCCCAGTTATGTTCACAGCAAACGGTTCCGGGCTGTCCATTTGGTGAGGGTTACATATGACCTGCTTGCTTTCGAGTTACGAATTGAAGATTGTGCATTTGAATTAGTGACATGAGTTCAACTTGGGAGGAAGCGTCAGGCGTAAGAGCAGACAGTTAACATGCTGGGTTACAGCTGAGGGTTACATTTTCTATCGGGGTTAAAGATCAGCCATACAGCACGAGGGCAGAGAGCTACCATTATTAGTTACGATCAA
>NW_011132281.1:0-523 GCF_000146605.3 Meleagris gallopavo
TAACAAGTCCTTAATGAGAGAAAAAGGCAAAAAATACTACAAAAACAGTAGACATTTAATTAGACCCATAGCCTACATGTTTGATACGGCAAGAACCAACCACATGGAACTGCTAAACAACAGGTTGCTAGGAGCTCTGAAATGACTAGTGTGTTATTGCAAAGCTGCTTCACTACCAGGAAGCTGCTGAAAGCTGCTCTTCCCAGTACTTCTAGGAACTCAAAATTCCAGAATGAGGCTTAGCTGTGAAGCAACTTAGTTCAGAACAAAATACAACACTCCAAAGTATTCAAGATAAATTTAGCTGAACATTCTACAAAACATAAATGGTATGCACTGTAATTTTGAAAAAAACCTCTTTAGCTCTTCAGAAATTACTGGCTTTTCTGCCAGCAAACTTAGCAAAGATTTGTTTTAAGTTCAAACATGTCACATTTCATTCTCCTTCACTTCTAACGCACAAAGGCTTCTCTGTTCTCATCCAATTTTTACAATACAATTAAAAGCATTTGAGGAAAACTCC
>NW_011132282.1:0-690 GCF_000146605.3 Meleagris gallopavo
CAGAACTCAACTGGAGGTTGCAAAACAGATGCATGAATCCCATCTGCATCATATCCAATACAAACCAGGCTGCCCAGGGCCCATCCAGCCTCGCTTTAAACACCTCCAGGGATGGACGGGGCATCCACAACCTCTCTGGGCAGCCGATTCCAGCATCTCACCACTCTCTCTGGAAAGAACAATCCCATCTGACATCGCATCTTCAACTCAAAACCACTTCCCTTGGCCTGACGTGAGCTACACTATCAAAGAGTTGACTCCCCTCCTGTTTGCAGGCTCCTTTTATGTACTGGAAGGCTGCAGTGAGGTCACCCCGCTGCCTTCACTTCTCCAGGCCAAACAAGGAGATCTAGAGTGAAATGTAGAGGGGCAAAAGTGTCAATAAAGCCTTATCATGGGCCTATCCTTTAAACATGTCCAGAATGCCTGGGACAGTGTCATTGCGTCTTGTTACGCCAGCTCTTGTGCTGGTGGAGGGAGAAAGAATTGTGAGAGGGCATCAGAGCGTCTCACGATGCTTTACTTGATGCCAAAGGAAATCCAGCGTCTCTTTTGTATTAGCTGGATCACAAGCCCGTTGGCCTTTGACCTGGCAGGGCCCCCCAGCTGGCCGCCTTTTGCTTGGCTGGGTCCCCCGGCCAGCCAGCTATTGGCCTGGCAGGGTTTCTGGATGGCCATCCGGCTTTTTTC
>NW_011132283.1:0-562 GCF_000146605.3 Meleagris gallopavo
AACGTGAAGCAGAGGTGAAAAGGAAGCACAAAAGAGCAAACCAAAGCAAAGCAAGGGAAAATAAAAGCAGCCTCAATTTTGGCAGCTCGATCTTCCTGGTGGTTGCTTTGTTGTCCTTCACTGGCCCGACTGCTGGGCACATGAGCATCTCCATGGCACACCTTTACACCTCATTGCAGCCTTTCAGGACCTAAAGGGAGCCACAAACAGGAGAGGAATCAACTCTTGGAAAGGGCAGATAACAGCAGGACCAGGGAAAATGGTTTGAAGTTGAGGCAGGGAAGATTTAGGTTGGATGTCAGGGGGAAGTTCTTTGCTATGAGAGCGGTGAGGTGCAGGAACAGCTGCCCAGAGAGGCTGTGGATGCCCCGTCCATCCCTGGAGGTGTTCAAGGCCAGGCTGGATGGGGCCCTGGGCTTTGAGTCTGTGGGGTGTCCCCAACGCCAACCTGTCACGCCGTTGGAGTGACAGAGAGGGGTCCCCAGCTTCGTGGTGTGACACGGGGGGGTGTCCGTCAACCTTTGGGGTGGGACACCGATTGGGGTGACACAGATTTTGTTGG
>NW_011132284.1:0-550 GCF_000146605.3 Meleagris gallopavo
CCTGCTTCGCTCTCATGCGTAGAAAGCGGCACTCGCGCTGAACCGCTCCGGAGAGTTTGCCGACGCTGGTCGAGAAATCGCGCTTCTCCCCGAGTGCCGCTTTCAGCCGTCAGCAGCGCTCTCGTGTTTCTCACTTGCCGAGAACGGGCGACTTGTGCCTGCTGCTTTCTCCGACGCGCGAGCGGTCTCGTGTCCGCACGTCGGAGAGGAGGGGTTTGCACTTCGCCTCGGGTACATGCAGAATGCACTAGGCCTAGCTGTGAATACGACGTCTCTGCCTTCATTTCGAGCGGCAATTCTTTTTGGTGTTGTTCTCCATGGCTACGCTTGTGCATGCTCGGAGGAAAAGAGTGGAGAGCAAAACCCTCTCTAATAAGGCTGTTGGAAGTTCGGGGAGCGACATTTGTTTCGCTCCCAGGGAGAGAGAGCGTGACAGAAAGTGGGGAGCGATCCTTTCTGGCCTGCGCAGAAAAAACCTCCCTACGGAGGTAGTGCAGGAGGCTGAATTCGCACGTTCTCGGCATCGGAATTGCACTGCTTCGCTCTCATG
>NW_011132285.1:0-898 GCF_000146605.3 Meleagris gallopavo
CACAGCCTGACCCGTACCTTCCCTTCTCTGCCACAAAGGAAGCAGGAAGTCACACGTCACCCGGAAAGAAAATTAAAACCTGAATGAAAACTAACACCTCTCAGGGACTTAGCTGTGGGATTGCCCCGAGTCGCAGTGAGCGGATTAAACCTGGGCTTCGGTAAGCCACTGCCTGGAGACACGGCTGTCATCAAGGACAGGTGAGAAACGTTCCTACTGCGTGCACCCACCTCTCTCTTCCTTACTGACCTGCAGTGACGGAAGGGGCTCAATTAATGACACGGGGCAAAAGTTCCAAAGCTGCAGAGAGGCCCAGTGACCTGACGGCTGGTATTCCACAGCTTTCAAAAGACTTTCTCCAGGCCACGGGAAACAATTCCCAGAGACCTCACAGAACAACATTCAGCTTCTTCCAATTGTCTTACTGGGAGACCTCTGAGACACAGAGGCAAAGCCAACACAGCGCTCAGAGCACCCAGGAAACAACAACCACCCATGCTTCCTGTGGAGAACCACCCACTGGCCACTGAAAAGCAGAACCCTTGCTGAAGGGTTGAAAATGATGAACAAACAAAGATGAACAAATACCAAGGAAACGAAGCCTGGTGACTTACCTCCAGCATTCCCCTCGGGCTCATGGACAGGATTCCGTTCTGCTGATTCGCCAGCAGGGCCTGCAGGCACAAGTGTGATCAGACACAGGTGAGGAGAGCTTCCACTGCACGTGGGGGTCTCCTTTTTAACACGGGGAGACCTGTAAGGTCTGGCGGTGGGTCAGGGAATGGCATGGCCCAAATACGAAGGTCTGGGCTCTCTCAGCTGAAGAGGGGCAGCGGTAACCTTCCACTGAAACGTGGCAGCTCTCCCAGCAAAGAATACTCATGGCTCGTCTGTGCAA
>NW_011132286.1:0-666 GCF_000146605.3 Meleagris gallopavo
AGCTCTGTTTGGGACTGCGTTAGTGAGGTCGGCTTTGGGAAAGAGAAGCTGGGCGGCGATGATGAGGTGACTTTTGGGGCCGTTTCCTGGGGGAGGGCAGGGCCTGGGATCCCCGCATCCTCCTGCCATAGCCAGGGGTGGGGCCCGTCACACCAGCGCCTTTGTTTGGTGAGGCCAACAGTTCATTATGGGAAGAGGCTGTGTTGAACTGGTGCAAAGCTTTGGCACAAGTCAGAGCCTCTGGCAAGGGGACTTCCCATCACACCGTGGTTGCACGTGCCATGGGAAGGAGCTGGCAGCTGCTTTACCTTTTCTGCCGTGGAGAAGAGGTGGCAAAAGCCCCTTCTTTCTTTTGCTTCCCCGCACCAGGGACGTCTCCGGAGGTCTTGCGGAATATCCTGGGCGGTGGTTTGGGTACAAACTGCTTTTGAAACCTGTGCAGAAGGAGTAGACAGCGGTGTGATGCAGCGCCAATCCTTTTTGCTCTCTGTGATGTCTGCTCACAGCACATTTCCATGACTGCATTAAGGCCACTACTTTCTAAAGTCTTTAGCAGGGTCAGTTGTGATAGCACAAGGGGAAATCATTTCAATTGGCAAGAGGGAAGATTTCCAATATGGATATGAGGAAGAAGTTTTGGCAGGAGGGCGGTGAGGCACCGCAACA
>NW_011132287.1:0-362 GCF_000146605.3 Meleagris gallopavo
GACAGTGGCATGCAGCCCCTTAAAAGGCAGTTTCAGTAGAGAAAGCATTTTTTCTCTTTTTTTTTCTTTTACAGAAAAAAGATAGCAAGGCTCAAAGTTTACAAATATCCTAGAGTATTGGCCGTCCGCCTGGACTTTTCAAGGTCACGCTTTCAGACAGTACTGGTGAAACAGATAAAACTTTCCCAATGAAGCTGTCTGAGAGCGGAGAGAGAGATTTGTTCAAAAAGCTAAAAAGCAACTGTTGCCCGCATTCTCCACCAAGAATGTCAACGGTTTACGGGCTGGTCCGGCCCGGTTCCGTGACTAGAAGGGCGGAGGGATCCGCGGATCCGCGCCCCCGGAAAAAAAAAGAAATAAGG
>NW_011132288.1:0-1393 GCF_000146605.3 Meleagris gallopavo
CTGGAGAAGAGGAGGCTCAGGGGAGACCTCATTGCACTCTACAACTGCCTGAAGGGAGGCTGTGGTGAGGAGGGGCTTGGCCTCTTCTCCCAGGCAACAAACAGGGCCCGAGGAAATGGCCACAAGCTGTACCAGAGGAGGTTTAGGTTAGACATAAGGAAGGACTCTTTGTCTCGGACAGTGGTCAGGCACTGGAATGGCTGCCCAGGGAGGTGGTGGAGTCATTGTCCCTGGCTCTGCTCAAGAGGCATCTGGATGAGGAGCTGTGAGATATGGTTTAGTGCTTGTGGTAGCAATGGCAGTGGGAGGACTAGATGATCTTGCAGGTCATTTCCAACCTCGTGATTCTCTGATTCTAAAGCTGTAGTCCAACCCTGGTGCTGCTGTGTGGCACAAAGATCTGAGCAGTGTTCTGTACTGTTAGCATAAGGGAAGTCAGCACCATGCAGTGTGATTTGTTACTGCTAGGTGAGAGGGGACGCGCCTTGGTGAGGAGATGGGCAGTGCTGGAGCTGCACCTTCTGCTTGTAAGAGTGTGTCCTAAGTGGGATGTGAACACTGCTGCTCTTCCTCACTGCAGGTGCTTGGAGGATCTGAAGGTCTTGCAGAATCCAGGATGTCTGTCAGCGACTACCAGGAAATTCTCAAGTACTATGAATTACATGAAAGAATTGGAACGGGTAAGCGTGATCTTTGTACAAAAACAGCATGCCTAACAGTCTGACTCAGCACTCTCTTTATCTGAGACTAGATGAGTTGCTCTTCTAAGATCCCTAAGTCAGGTTTCATGTGCATAAACTTGAAATTGAATTATTGAATTTTGAAACCAGTTGGGAATTGATTATGCTGATCACCTCCTCCTCTAATTAAAACATTACACACAGTGTATGCTAGGTACTCTCCTTTCCTGTAACATTCTATTAGAGAAGAATTCACACTCAACTGGAAGCATTTTTGTTCTGAATTTTAGGTGGTTTTGCAAAGGTAGAACTCGGACGGCCTCTTCTTACTGGTGACAAAGTTGCAATAAAGATCATGGACAAATTTGCTTTAGGGGTAAGGCAACAGATCTTTAAATATGATAACATCTTCTGCTGGAGTTGTGGAGTTCTCAAGGACACGTGGAGGTGGTGTATAGAAATGCAGCCTCCTGGTCCCATTGCCTTTTGAAGGATGCTGTAGGATTGGAGAAAGTTCAACAGAGCACCACAGATCTTGTTCCTTGTTGTTCAGAGGGCAATACTCTCTGGCTGTAAAATGGAGGAAGTTCAACATGATTACAGCAATTTAACAAAATGCTAATGCAAATACTACATGTTTTACATTGCAGCTTTTGCTGATCTGTGTTGTAGAATTCCTGTGGGAGTAATGTCAGCCTGTGCTGAGTTGATGT
>NW_011132289.1:0-430 GCF_000146605.3 Meleagris gallopavo
TTTTAACTATTTATTTTCTGCCTCTGCACTGCCTTCTTTTTCCTTTGAATTCAAGTTGTTGTGTAGGTATAAAACTACTGTTGCAAGTAATATAGAGAAACCCTGTGAGATTTGGAACCAGCAGATGCAACAGCAAAAGAGCAGAGCTATTTCTTTCAGTGACAGAGCTGATTTTTGTTGGTTTAACAGTGTTTATGTCCAAGTGTGATGATTCATGAAGATTTAACCCCATTGACGTCTCAGGTAGCTAACTGAGACAACAAAAGTCATAAATGGTGCTCTGCGAATTTAGCTAGCCAACCTAATTTTGTGACAGACAAGCGCCAGAAATACAGAACAAAGGAGAGTATATAGTCAGAATAGATTAGTGAGATTTCATCTTTTGGTTTCAGGTTAAGTTTATTGACTCCGCTGTCTTTTAAAACCTCCT
>NW_011132290.1:0-353 GCF_000146605.3 Meleagris gallopavo
CTCTCCCTGCTGGTCGCTCCTCTTTGAATGCAGCCCAGGATACAGTTGGCCTTCTGGGCTGCAAGTGCACACTACTGGCTTATGTCCAGCTCTTTGTCCACCAGGATCCCCGAGTCCTCCGCAGGGCTGCTCCCAAGGGCTTCTACGCCCAGTTGGTACAAGCATCTGGGTTTCCCCTTCATCAGGGACATCAACAGTGGGGTTGAGTGCACCCCAAGGACACCAAGCTGTGGGGTGCAGTGACACAGCAGAGGGACGGGATGCCATCCACAGAGACCTCAACAGGCTGAGCAGTGGGCACAAATCCAAGTGCAGGGTCAGTAGCTGGGATGAGGGAACACCCACCACCAAAA
>NW_011132291.1:0-443 GCF_000146605.3 Meleagris gallopavo
GAAAGGCTGAGTGAACTGGGTCTGTTTAGCCTTGAGAAGAGACGACTGAGAGGGGACCTGATCCAGGTTTATAAATATCTGAGGTGTGGCGGCCATAGTGGTGAGGCCAGTCTCTTTTCAGTGGTACGTGGAGACAGGACGAGGGGAAACGGACATAAGCTGCAGCATAGGAAGTTTTGCACGAATGTGCGTAAGAACTTCTTCACGGTGAGGGTGACGGAGCACTGGAACAGGCTGCCCAGGGAGGTTGTGGAGTCTCCTTCTCTGGAGATATTCAAGTCTCGCCTGGACGCCTACCTGTGCGACCTGGTGTAGGGGACCTGCTTTGGCAGGGGGGTTGGTCTTGATGATCTCTAGAGGTCCCTTCCAACCCCTACAATTCTGTGATTCTGTGATTTTGTGTATCCCAACAACGCTAGAATAGACCAAATAAAAATCACACA
>NW_011132292.1:0-633 GCF_000146605.3 Meleagris gallopavo
GGTATTTGGACCTGGAAGCTGCTTCCTTCACTTGAGAGTGTGGGGGAGTATTGGTCCTTGGAATGGGGTAAGTGGTTTCTTTTTTCTTTTCAGGGCTGTGATCTTCTCTTTTTGGGGGTAGTGGCAAGTGCGCTGAAGGGCTGCTAGGTGTAAGAGCAGCATCTGAATCTGGAGACTGCTTCCTTTGGGGTGTGGGGTGAGCCCTTAGAATGGGGTGAGTGATTCCTGCTTTCTTTCAGAGCTGTGAGCTCTGCTTTTCTGGAGGATCTCAAGCTGGATGGCTGTAATTAATAGGGCTATGTGCTAATTGCATCCATGCGGTGGGTGTTTTTTAAGGGCATTGTGTGCATCCTTGTTGTGTTTTAAATTCTGTTCTGCGTCTCTTCTGATTGCATTTTTGCAGCCTGATGGAGTTGAAGGATTGCCTGGGCTCCTCCAGTCAGTGGTGTGAGATGTGTCCAGCAGGTAATGAACATCATGCACCCCATGTTGGTGCGCTGCTTGTATGCAGGTAGGTTTGCGATGTGATCCGACTCCCCCACTGCTGACCATCCACCAGCTAGATCAAGTTGCTGAGAGTCTGAGCCAGGCTCACCTTGAAAGGCAACCTGTGCCACTGCCTCAGCACCCTCA
>NW_011132293.1:0-780 GCF_000146605.3 Meleagris gallopavo
GACCCCTTCCCATCCCACACTGCCATGGGAGATCAGGTCTGGACCACCTGAGGACCCAAACATCCAAGGAGGTCCTTGGGTCCTGACGAGATGAGTCCCAGAGTTCCGAGGGAATTCACCGCTGCAGTCACCGAGCCACTCTCCATGGTATTTCACAAGTCGAGGCAGTCAGGTCAAGTCCCTGGTGAGGAGAAAAAAGGTGACAGCACACCTCTTAGGAAGGATAGAAAGTGTGACGCGGGGAACTACCAGCATGTCAGTCTCACCTCTGTGCTGGTCACGGATCATGGAGCAGATCATCCTGGAAGTGACTCTCAAGCACACATTCCAGTGCGTCACCACCCTGTGCGTGAAAAGCTGCCTCCTAATAACCAACCTAAACCTACCCTGTCTCACTTGAAAACCATTTCCCCTTGTCCTATCGCTATCCACCCTCCTAAACAGCCGTTGCCCCCTCCTGCTTATGCGCTCCCTTCAAGTCTTGGAAGGCTGTCATGAGCTATCTCCAGAGCTTTCTCTTCTCCCACAGAAACAATCCCAGTTCCGTCAACATTTCTTTCTAAGAGAGGTGCTCCAGCCCTGTGATCATCTTCGTGGCCCTTCTCTGGACCTGCTCCAAAAGCTCCACATCATTCCTGTGCTGGAGCCCCAGGCCTGGACGCAGTGCTGCACATGGGGCCGCACCAGAGCCGAGTCGGAGGGGGACAATCACCTCCCTCTCCCTGCTGGTCGCTCCTCTTTGAATGCAGCCCACGATACAGTTCGGCCTTCGTGGGCTGC
>NW_011132294.1:0-698 GCF_000146605.3 Meleagris gallopavo
CCCTTGTTCTTTCCTTTAGGTATTGAAAGGCTGTTACCAGGTTCCCTTGGAGCCTTCACTTCTCCAGGCTGAACAGCCCAGCTCTCCTTGCTTACAGGAGAGGGGTTCCATCCTTGGGTTTGTGTTTGTGGCTGTACTCTGGATGCACTCGCACAGCTCCATGTCTCCCTGCACTGAGGACTCCACATCTGGACGCAGCACTGCAGGTGAGGCCTGACCAGCGCAGAGCAGAGGGATGGGGATCTCCTCCCTTCGCCCGCTGACTGCGCATCTTTGGAAGCAGCCCAGGATACGGTTGGCTTTCTGGGCTGGAAGGGCCCATTGCTGGCTTGTGTCCAGCTCCCACCCACCAGTACTCCCAGGCCTTATGGAGCAGGACTACGCTCAGTCCTTTCATCCCCTAGCATGTATTGGTGGTGGCTGTTCCCTCATCCCAGCTACTGACCCCGCACTTGGATTTGTGCCCACTGCTCAGCCTGTTGAGGTCTCTGTGGATGGCATCCCGTCCCTCTGCTGTGTCACTGCACCCCACAGCTTGGTGTCCTTAGGGTGCACTCAACCCCACTGTTGATGTCCCTGATGAAGGGGAAACCCAGATGCTTGTACCAACTGGGCGTAGAAGCCCTTGGGAGCAGCCCTGCGGAGGACTCGGGCATCCTGGTGGACAAAGAGCTGGACATAAGCCAGTAGTGTGCACT
>NW_011132295.1:0-368 GCF_000146605.3 Meleagris gallopavo
ACCCAGAAATTGCAATATTCTACCCAGAAATATCACATTTTCACCCAGAAATACCAGCTTTCTCCCTGAAATATTACATTTTGTTCCAGAAATACCAGTTTTCTCACCCAAAACACGTTTCCTACCAGAAATACAAGGATTCTCCCCCAAGAATGTGACATTTTCTGCCAGGAATTGCAGTTTTCTCCCAGAAATATCACATTTTCTCACAGAAATACCGGTTTTCCCTCCGAAAATAGGACATCTTCTCTCAGAAACGGCACGTTTCCCCCCCAAAATACGCCATTTTCACCCAGAAATTGCAGGATTATCCCCTGAAATATCACGTTTTCTCCAGAAATAGCAGATTTCTCCATGAAATATGACTA
>NW_011132296.1:0-812 GCF_000146605.3 Meleagris gallopavo
GGCAGGCCCCGGGTTTATTTCTGTAAGCAGCCCCCCTCTCAGAGATTGGTCTTTGTTTGCTGCTTTGCTGTGCCTACCTGCCTGCTCCCTGTGCTTGCTGCATCTCATCCCCTTGTTTTTTCATGGCATTTGAACTTGTAGTTTCACTTCTAAATGTGAGAGCGGAGCTGGATAAGGGGAGGGTAAGTTGCTTCTTTATTTTCTGTTCTCTCAGGTGGGTCTGTATATTTTGTGCCCAGTGGTTTCTATCTGAGCAGAGATTTGGTCACTTTCCAGTTTCTCTATGGCACCCCCCTGTGCTGTTAGTTCTCTCTTTCTGTACTGGTGTCCTGTCTAGTCTTCAGCTTGCCCCAGGATGCCAGGTCAGCTGAAAGATTTTCAAATTACATCCATCCTGATTTCTTTACGTATTGTCCTTGTTCTTGAAGAGGAACACCCTCGAGTCTCCTGAAGAAATCACCATTTCAGACGTGCGTATTGTTTTCCTGTATAACCAATTACTCCTCTCAAGGCTCTTGTTCTCTAATGTGTCTTTTCTTCTTCTGCTCTTCTCCTCTTGTGCTCATCTCCTCATTGCTTTGCTGTCTTGCCTGTATCCAACCGTTTTCTCTATAGCACTTTTCATCTTCTGCACTTCTTTCTTACCTGCATCCTTTCTTCTTCTTCTTCTCTTCTTCTCTTCTTTCTTTCTGTCTTGTCTGTATGCGCTCTTCCCCTCTTCTGCTCCTTGAGTGCTCTTGTCAGCATCCAATCTCTGCGCCACAGCTCTACGTCAGACTTCATTTTGGGGTGGAGGAAGGTATGTAGGGCCA
>NW_011132297.1:0-318 GCF_000146605.3 Meleagris gallopavo
AATAAGCACTGTGAAAACAATTCATGGCAAGCTGAGTGGAAATGGTCTATCACTAAATCTCTTTGTAAAAGCCAGCTCCAGAGAGAAGAAAAAAAGCTTGGCATTTGAGATACTTTGTTTAGCTTATGGAAGCTACAAAAACTGGAAGCTGATGCAAAAGTTGTTTTGTTTATCTTAGACTGCTGTCCACACATTTTGTTGCTTGAACATTGTGTAAGCAGCCTTGCTGACTATAGTATTGGAGGTTCTCTCAACATAGCAGTAAAATCTGCTCATAGGGAAACATTACCACCAGCTACACAATCAGTATGTTGACTA
>NW_011132298.1:0-521 GCF_000146605.3 Meleagris gallopavo
TCCATCCAGGTCTAACATCACATTAGACTTACAGAGTTTTCTTCCTGGAGTTTGGATGACACAGGAACATCTCATCCTGCTGAGCTCCTTTTCAAAGTAGGAGGAGTAAATGGAGTTATTCTGTGTGCCCCATTCTAGCTGCTCAAAATGTAGAATATGTTGAAATAAAGATTTAAAATTATGCAAGCTAGCTAGGAAAAAAAAAAAATGAAAGCATTTTTTTTATAGTGCTGAATATTCTTATCTTGCATCTCACAAACAGCAGATGTGACGCAAACTTCTCTAGCAAGAATCCAAGGTGCCTATAATACAGTGGTTTATTAAAAGCAACCAACCCCCTTCTCCCCCATCCTGTATAGGTAAATGATGTTATTTGTCCACTGGATACCTGCTCCTGGTACTAAATGCTTTAGTTTATATTGACTAAAACAAGACCTTTACTTAAATACTTACTTTAAAACTTACTTTAAAACTTTACTTAAAAATTTACTTTAAATAAGGTGAAATATTTGCTTAAAGGA
>NW_011132299.1:0-769 GCF_000146605.3 Meleagris gallopavo
GTTGGGTAGCTGAGCCTTCTCTGGTGGTAAAGCAACATGGTGCACAGAGTGCAGCCATGTGCTCCGAGCAAGGAGCACAGGTTTGTGCAAGAGGCCCGGATGCAGGGCAGTGCCTTCATGACTGTATTGTGTCCAACAGGTGGCAGCAGAGCTGCGGTGCTCCCAAGTGCCGTAACAACTGCACGGAGAGATGTGTTGGTCTCTGTGGAAACAGCAAGGAAGTGGAATGTGCATTTCCCGGCATGCCCCGGAACCTCACTTTGCTGACTGGTCATTAGTCTGCCCAGCAGGTAAGGGCGATGCACACCCGCCAGCGTTTACCCATTCCAGAGCCCGGCACAATAGGGTTCCCCCAGAGCTCTGAATTGCGCTTCATGGTGCCCAGAAGGCTGCCTATCCTCTTTGTTCTGTGTCTTGCTTGTCTCTGGTCTTGCACTGTTTTCACTATTACATTCTCTTGTCCTCCTATTTTTGTGTTACTTGCCCCATTCTCTTGGCCTAATGACCCCTTGGCTTTGTGTTGCCACATTCATGTCGGCATTCAGTTTTGGCGTTCCCTGCCGTATTGTCTGGGCCGTCATCCTTGGCATTACCTTCCATGTTCTCTTGGCCCTTGCCTTTGCCTGGGCATTCCCTTGCCCTCCTGTTTTTGTAGAACCCGCACCTGGGGCGGGGTGCAGCCCTGCGAGCACAGCTGGGGGCAGTTTGGCTGTGGAGTGGGGCAGAGCCAGGCTCCACCCCTCCTGATCCCATTGAAGGGCTGGGAAGA
>NW_011132300.1:0-430 GCF_000146605.3 Meleagris gallopavo
GCAAGGAGAGCTGGGCTGTTCAGCCTCCTGGAGAAGTGAAGGCTCCAAGGGAACCTGGTAACAGCCTTTCAATACCTAAAGGAAAGAACAAGGGAAAATGGAGGTGAAATCTAAGGAAAATGTCTTGTACAGTGAGGGTGCTGAGGCAGTGGCACAGGTAGCCAGAGACATGGTGGATGTGCTGGCCCTTTCAAGGTGAGCCTGGCTCAGACTCTGAGCAACTTGATCTAGCTGTGGATGGTCAGCATGGGGGAGTCGGATCACATCGCAAACCTACCTGCATACAAGCAGCGCACCAACATGGGGTGCATGATGTTCATTACCTGCTGGACAGATCTCACACCACTGACTGGAGGAGCCCAGGCAATCCTTCAACTCCATCAGGCTGCAGAATGAAATCAGAAGAGACGCAGAACATCATTTAAAACAC
>NW_011132301.1:0-578 GCF_000146605.3 Meleagris gallopavo
AGGCTGAAATAGGCCCTGAGGAGCCAGTGCTGCACTCCGGGCCAAACCTCTGTACACTCTGCTGCACTCTGAAGCCTGCGGGGTCAGGTGCGAAGCACCTGCCTGGAGCTGGAGGGAGCTTTGGAGCTGGCAGGAATGCTGCTGTGTCCCTGCACAAGCTCTGATGCCGATTGCACACAGAGCACCAGTTTCCTGGCAGTTTGGGTAAAAAAAAGACAGCTCCAAAGCATTTCCCTCCGCATGCACTTGTCCCAATCAGGACCATGGGGAGCCCACAGCAAGGCAGGTCAGAGGGGAGGGGAGAGATATACTGCACGCAGTGCTGCTGTGAAGCCAGCTCCCCCAGACAGACCCCCTTTGCACATCTAATACGCAAAGGTTGTGCACCAGGTGAGATGTTCTCCTGGAGAGCAACCGCTGGCTTTCTCGGTCGCTCCTCCACAGCAAATTCACAGGCTGGCACTGCTGCAAGGGCCAGCAAAGCCTGTGTCAAGGCCTTACCAGGAATGTCGCTGTTGGTGTAGATGAGCCCGTGGGCCTGTGCCACTCGTTGCGACAGGTGGAACCTGGGGACAATC
>NW_011132302.1:0-592 GCF_000146605.3 Meleagris gallopavo
GACCCAGTGCCCTGAGAATGTTGCAGACGACGTGGGCTACCCCGCTTAGGATCCAAATGACGGGCACTGATCATCAGGTAAGACCCCTGATTGGTAAAGAAAATAATCTTCTGCTCCCTGCCCCTGAGAAGTTAGAGCCTGGCACCCACAGAATAAAATGGCCATGGAAGGTGCAGGTAGGACCCAAGTGGTGTGGCCTACTTGCACCTTGGGGGAGATTGTTGGAGGTGGGAGGCTCAGGAGTCCCTCCAGTAATAGGTACGTACGTGGCCTACTGGCGCGGTGGTCAACACTCCGATTTTCATTGCTAAAGGGACTCCCATCATGTCCCTATGGCAGATCAGGACACCTCCTTGCTGCCTGATATTATGATGCAGCCGCAACCATCCGGCCGGAAAATGTGGTACAGGCGGCCAGGACGTGCCCCTGTACAAGCGGAACTGTTGACCCAGGATAGAAACACGGCCTGTATTTTGCCCTGGAGGGCAGACCTTCCCCTCTTGCTACCTCTGAAACATCTGTATTTCTCCCCGTGAGTCTTTGAGCCTTCAGGATCACCGGAAGGAATGAAATGTCATCAAAACGTTCCAGT
>NW_011132303.1:0-450 GCF_000146605.3 Meleagris gallopavo
CGTTGTGGGCGTCCCCCCCCAGATCATGCTCGGTTCCCCAGGTGCCTCTGCGGAATAGATTTGAGGCCCCTGGAACCCCGAGGGAGAGGTGTGTGCAGGTGTGGAAGGAGGCCCACCTGTGAGGGTGCCTCGGGGGAAGCGGTCAACCCCGCGCCTCAAGACTTCCTACCCCCGAAAGGATAGAAGGGTGGTTGTCATAGGCGACTCCCTGCTGCAAGGAACTGAAGGCCCTATATGCCGGCCCGACCCTACCCGCAGAGAGGTGTGCTGCCTCCCTGGGGCTCGAGTCAAAGACGTTGCTAGGAGAATTCCCAGACTGATCAGCCCTTCTGACTACTATCCACTATTGATAGTACAGGCTGGCAGTGAAGAGTTGGAAGAAAGCCTGAAGGCTATCAAAGATGACTTCAGGCGACTGGGGCGGGTAGTTGAAGGAACAGGTGTGCAGGT
>NW_011132304.1:0-775 GCF_000146605.3 Meleagris gallopavo
AAAAAGGTGATTGCTCCAGTTGCTGCAGACAGTGAAGGTAACAAATAGAGGGGCCCTGCCCCCAGCCAGGGGGGGGAAAGGGATAATAGAGTTTATTGGACTGTGTGGATTAGATGGCCTGGCACATCAGAATCACGAAAATATAAGGCCCTGGTGGATACTGGTGCACAGTGCACTCTAATGCCCTCGAGTCACCAAGGGACAAAATCAATTTATATTCATGGGGTGACTGGAGGTTCCCAAGAGCTGACTATGTTGGAGGCCGAATCAGCCTCACTGGTAAAGACTGGCAAAAGCACCCTATTGTGACTGGCCCAGGGGCTCCATGCATACTTGGTATTGATTACCGCAGAAGGGGATATTTTAAGGATCCCAAAGGGTATCGATGGGCCTTTGGAATAGCTGCTGTAGACACAGAAGGTGTTAAGCAGTTGTCTATTTTGCCTGGCCTGTCAGAAGATCCATCTGCCGTGGGGTTGCTACGAGTGAAAGAGCAACAGGTACCGATTGCTATAAAAACGGTGCACAGACGGCAGTACCGCACCAACAGGGATTCCTTGCTCCCCATTCAGAAGCTGGTTCACCAACTAGAGAATCAGGGAGTGATTAGCAAGACTCACTCACCCTTTAACAGCCCCATATGGCCGGTGCGTAAAGCCAGTGGAGAATGGAGGCTGACGGTGGACTACCGCGGCCTGAATGAAGTCACACCCCCATTGAGTGCTGCTGTGCCAGATATGTTAGAGCTCCATATGAATTGGAGTCAAAGGCAGCC
>NW_011132305.1:0-714 GCF_000146605.3 Meleagris gallopavo
ATTGTTTCTGTGGGAGAAGAGAAAGCTCTGGAGATAGCTCATGACAGCCTTCCAAGACTCAAAGGGAGCGCATAAGCAGGAGGGGCAACGGCTGGTTAGGAGGGTGGATAGCGATAGGACAAGGGGAAATGGTTTTCAAGTGAGACAGGGGAGGTTTAGGTTGGTTATTAGGAGGCAGCTTTTCACGCACAGGGTGGTGACGCACTGGAATGTGTGCTTGAGAGTCACTTCCAGGATGATCTGCTCCATGATCCGTGACCAGCACAGAGGTGAGACTGACATGCTGGTAGGTTCCCCGCGTCACACTTTCTATCCTTCCTAAGAGGTGTGCTGTCACCTTTTTTCTCCTCACCAGGGACTTGACCTGACTGCCTCGACTTGTGAAATACCATGGAGAGTGGCTCGGTGACTGCAGCGGTGAATTCCCTCGGAACTCTGGGACTCATCTCGTCAGGACCCAAGGACTCCTGGATGTTTGGGTCCTCAGGTGGTCCAGAACCTGATCTCCCATTCCATGAGAAGCAATGGCAGTCCCCACCTCACCAAACCAAGATGAGGCTGTGCATAATGAGCAGTTCTCAGACAAGATGGAAGCCAAAATGGTGTTGGGTACCTGAGCCTTCTCTGGTGGTAAGCAACATGGTGCACAGAGTGCAGCCATGTGCTCCGAGCAAGGAGCACAGGTTTGTGCAAGAGGCCCGGATGCAGGGCAGT
>NW_011132306.1:0-720 GCF_000146605.3 Meleagris gallopavo
TAAGGCCTGGCCCTCACCTCAGGAGCCAAGGCTTCCTCTCGGTGCGTCTTGTTGTCTCTGCTCATGCCCAAAGGGCTGCCCCGATGAGCAGGTGGCTTCCCTTGGCCTTCTGAGCAGGAAAATCAAATCCACAATTGACTCCTGGCAGGTGAGGAGGGCCATTCTGCACTTCATCAAGGATCTGCTCAGCGTTAACACCTGGAGCTGCTCAGCCTGGGATGTGGTGGGGCACATTTTCAGTGAGTTCAGCCGCACCACGAGAAGAAGGGTAAGGACAGTGGGCAGCATCTTCCTTTGGAAGACCTGTGCTGTTCAGAGGCTGGCACAGAAGCACCGGCGGGGCCACACCTGAGCCTCCCGAGAGGCTCCTGAGAACTGAGAGTAACTGGTGTTTCAACAACACTGTTGTGCAGGCAGCCGGAGACCTTCTGCCCAAGAAGCCAAGGAAGAGGGAGCAATCCAAGAGATGTGCATGGACATCCTGGGGTCACTGGATGTCTCTGAGAGAAGGATCTCCAAAGTAAGTCACACTCTGCCCTGCTGTTACTCCTTGCCTTTGCACCACATGCTCTTCATCCCATTCCAACACCCCAGGTCTGTCCTCCTATGTGCTCTGAAGCACATAAAACTCAGGGAAATTCAGAGTCCATCTCTGAGTGGAAGCAGGAATGCTGACATGCTCAACTGCCTCGTTCCCTACAGCTCCTGTGGCCGCGGCTG
>NW_011132307.1:0-800 GCF_000146605.3 Meleagris gallopavo
GCCCATGTCGCCCCGTGTTTAGTAACACAGCCTCATCCAGCTTTGATGGGACACTGGTCCCGTGTGGGTTTTTTGCCCTTCCCCTGCAGCTCAGCCCTCAGAAGGATGCTGTCTGTGGTGTTGTGACCAGCTGGGCTTAAGGAAAGCAATCCCTTAGGCAAAGAGTCCTAGCCCCAGTGCAGCCTTGTGCAGAGCAGCACAACGTGATCCAGGGCCACAAGCATGCGTGCTTTGGCTGTGTGAGTGTGCTGCCCGACAGCTGTGGGGAGCACAGCAGAGGTGCAAGCAGAGGAAATCCACGTGCAGGGCTGCGGCGGGTGCTGGAGGTTGGGAGATGAGGGCTGGGGAGCAGATCCACCTCCAGCAATGATTCTTCTCACTGCCCTGCTACTGCGCTGTCACAGTGCCCTGGGCAAATGCACCTGCTGCTTTGTGCCAGAGTCCCCATCTGCTAGCAGAGGGATAGCACTTGGTAAAATGCTGCCTAATGGGCTACCACGTTTGACTTGACTGAACAAAGTGGTTGTTTCTAGAACACCTACCTATGCCAGGGGGTGACTGAGGGTAGTTCTGAAGAAGACTCTCACTAGTGTGGAGTGTGAACAGAGAAAATACAAGTGTGTTTCTTTCAGTTCCAGCTTGTTGTGCCTGCTGGGATGGGCGTCGCGTGCAGCGAGATCAGCCGTGAGCCTGACGTGGCACAGATGGAGGTAGAGTATGAAGCTCTGATTGCTCTTTGTTCCCTGAGTTGAGCCAGCAGAGTGAGCTGCAGATGAGCTCTCCTGCTTTTCAGGACAGAG
>NW_011132308.1:0-917 GCF_000146605.3 Meleagris gallopavo
GGCGCGCGACCTGGCCGACTGGAAAAAAACCGGATCATGTTAACTTGTATCACTATATTGATGATCTCCTGCTGCCATCCGACTCACTGGAGGCAGTAGGACAGGCGGCGGATTCATTAACCGCCTGTTTACAACGGAGGGGATGGGCTATAAATCCCCAAAAAGGTGCAAGGTCCGGGCCTGTCCGTAAGATTCCTGGGGGGTGGTTTTGGTCAGGAAAAGACCAAAGTACTGCCCAGTGCTGTCATCGATAAGGTTCAGGCGTTCCCAGTCCCTACAACATCGAAGCAGCTGCAAAAGTTTCTAGGTGTATTGGGTTATCGGCGTTCTTTTATACCTCACCTAGCGCAGCTGCTAAGACCACTGTCTAGACTCACAAAAAAGGGGCAGCTTTGGGACTGGGGGGAAACAGAACAGGACGCTTTTCAACAGGCGAAACTGGCAGTTAAACAAGCCAGGCATTGGGTCTGTTTGATCCTACCCTGCCAGCCGAGTTAGATGTTCACATCACTCAAGATGGCTTTGGTTGTGGCCTGTGGTCAACAACGCCCCGAGTTCTGTTTGGACCCCCATTGGTTTCTGGTCTCGGGTTTGGCACGGAGCAGAAGAGAGATACAGTATGATTGAAAAGCAGTTATTGGCTGCCGATTCAGCACTGCAGGCAGTAGAGCCAATAACTGAAACGGCTAGAAGTTATAGTCAAGACCACTCTGCCGGTTCAGGGGTGGGTAAAAGATCTGACCCACCTTCCGAAGACGGGTGCCCAAGCACAAAACAGTGGCACGATGGGTCGCCGTATCTCAGCCAAAGGAGCAGTCTGTCTTCATCCCCTTTGAAAGAAGAACTTCAGAAGATCCTAGGCCCACTAACGTATCACAGTGACGCACCGAAAGGAATACTGGTCGCGTCCACCGCAG
>NW_011132309.1:0-461 GCF_000146605.3 Meleagris gallopavo
GATCTTTTCCTTAGATTTCACCTCCATTTTTCCTTGTTCTTTCCTTGAGGTATTGAAAGGCTGTTACCAGGTTCCCTTGGAGCCTTCACTTCTCCAGGAGGCTGAACAGCCCAGCTCTCCTTGCTTACAGGAGAGGGTTCCATCCTTCGGGTCGTGTTTGTGGCTGTACTCTGGATGCACTCGCACAGCTCCATGTCTCCCTGCACTGAGGACTCCACATCTGGACGCAGCACTGCAGGTGAGGCCTGACCAGCGCAGAGCAGAGGGATGGGGATCTCCTCCCTTGGCCCGCTGACTGCGCATCTTTGGATGCAGCCCAGGATACGGTTGGCTTTCTGGGCTGGAAGGGCCCACTGCTGGCTTGTGTCCAGCTCCCACCCACCAGTACTCCCAGGCCTTATGGAGCAGGACTACGCTCAGTCCTTTCATCCCCTGGCATGTTTTGGTGGTGGTGTTCCCTC
>NW_011132310.1:0-744 GCF_000146605.3 Meleagris gallopavo
AAGCAAACCTCCACCCTCCCTCCATGGAGCCCGTCCGAATACGGGGCTGTCCTGGGTGGCGACTGCAATGAGCAGCACTTGGGAAGCAGCCATGGAAGAGCCGCTTCCAGCACGACAAACTCTGCCGTGTGGTTTTCCAGGCCACAAGGAGCTGGAGGCCCTCAAATACGCTGAGGTGGCCGCGGCCGCATCTGTGAGCCGGCAGACTGGGAAGGCCTGCATATTTGGCACAACGTCCCTCGTCTCCCACTGCCTGAGGAAGGGGGAGGACATCGCCTTTGTCCTGAAGGACATAGGAGTGCTCCTCATCGAGGGAACAGGAGTGCACATCAAGTTCTACTATGACTTCCTGGCGAAGATCAGCGGGAAGGAGAACCTAGAAAAGTGGTTTTCAAGGTAAGCTGTAGTTTCTGCGTGGCCTGGGCAGTCCCACGAGCCCAGAGCTGCCCGCACACGGCTCACCAGGAGCTGGCCGGCTGCTCGGGCCGTGCGAGTGCTGTGCTGCTGTCAGCTCTCCCCGCCTTGGGCTCCTCGTGTCCCCAGCGCCTCAGCCGTGACGAGGACGTCCCGCATCCTCCCCGTTCCTCCCCTGCAGGTCCCCTGGCTGCTGGACATGCTGGTGTCCCGGGTGGCACCGGTGGCCTCCCTGACCTCCTCAGGCCGAGTCATCGTCTTTCCCACGTGAGTATGTTGGTGGCTGCAGCCCTGCTTCCCACTTGCGGATGCCATCCTTCCCACCCCCCC
>NW_011132311.1:0-578 GCF_000146605.3 Meleagris gallopavo
CTGGCAACACTGTTTCTGATGCAGGCCAGGATGCCATTGGCCTTCTTGGCCACCTGGGCACACTGTCGGCTCATGTTCAGCCGAGCATCAATCAATACCCCCAGGTCCATTTCCTCTACGAAAAAACAGGAATTTAAAGCAGTCCTTAGCAACTGATACTGACCCAGGTTGTCCCCTAATGAACTTTGCTCTGTCACTGTGTGGACAAATGTCCTCCTCAGCTTCCCCACCCCATTTCTACTCCCATTGGCCCCATGGGACTGGCATCACTTTTCCTCACATCACTCCTCTTCAGTCCCCCACTCTGTGTTAAACCTCCTTTGCACCAGCTGCCCCTGGCTTTCCTCAGGGAACCAGCTGCACGTGGGCAAGGAAAGATTTCTTTTTCCCTTTTTTTTTCTTTTTCTTTCCCATGAAACTGAAGGAAATGTGATGCAATTGAATGAACAGTAAAACACAGGGATCAATTTATGCCATGTCCAAGCTTCATCTAATGAGTTTTGTCTTTCCCAGGGAGCAGTTGCACAAGAAATGAGTTAGACAGAGACAGGAAGGGATTGATAGAATCAAAGTTAAGG
>NW_011132312.1:0-580 GCF_000146605.3 Meleagris gallopavo
ACCTATATGGGACCTTGGTTTCGATATTAAACCCTCTGGTGACCTCGGAAACCGTAGTTCAGCAGGCTGCTCGGATAGTTGCTGATCGTGGGGAGACAGAACGCCTACGGACCAGGCGCAACATTCGCATGTTAGAAGAAGCTGAGGTCCTGCCGGTGAACTAAACCAAGACGCCGGCTATTCGAGCTCCTCGATCCGGGAACCCAGTTAAACGGGGTTTTACCCCGAAAAACCCAATTGTTTAATGACCTAATTCGAGCTGCGGTCCAATTTGCTAAGATTGACCGCCAGCCCAACCATGTCCTTCTCCAGCTTTGGAGACAGCTAAAGGACAATCAAACATTACAAAACTACCCTAAGAAACCAAGGGTAAGAATTATAGAGAGGATACCAACAAGAGCATGGAACCTAGAAGACTTCATTGTTCCTAATAAGGAAAAAAAGCCGCCTCAAGTGTCTCGGGCCACGACGCCTGAGCCATCGGAAGCAAAAGAATTGGCCCTAGCACAGTTCATGGCGTGACGGGGGATGTTACGTCCCCTAGGGCCTCCAGGCGGCACCGGAGGCTCTATGTAGAATT
>NW_011132313.1:0-704 GCF_000146605.3 Meleagris gallopavo
GAATGCACGTACCCCTGTGGCAGGACCTGAAAGGTCCACTGCCTGCTCCCCATGTGAATGCAAATTGATCTTGCGATTCTTCAGGAATTGGGATACTGAAGAACGCATTTGCGAAATGTAGGACACAACGAGAGGTTTTTATCTCCTACTCAATGTGTCCATTAGGGAAGCAATATTGGGTACGGCTGCATGAATAGGAGGCGTGACCTTGTTTAATTCCCTATAATCTACTGTCATTCTCCATGTGCCATCCAACTTTCGCACTGGCCATATGTGGGAATTGTATGGGCTGTTGTAAGGGCAGGTCTTATAATGCCCACTTTTTCAAATTCTTGCACTGTTTTTGATATTTCGTCCTGCCCACCCGGGAGTCTGTACTGTCTCACATTAGTAACCCGGCGCGGTTTCGGCAGGCAAATTGGCCCATGTTTCGCATGGCCTCTTAATATTACCTGCACCGCCCGGATCCTAATACATCTCTGTCGGAGTCTGAACTCTCCCACGGTTGTGTGGAGAGCCAGAGCGCATAGAATATCTATGCCCAAGATGTATTTCTGGACTGGGGCAATAGATACCTTATACTCCCGGGGTGGGAGACGCCCAACCCCCAGTTTTAACCACGTTTGGGTGACAGGAATAGTTTGTCCCCCAAAACCACCAATCATCACTCTGTTTCCATGAAATTTGTTGGGATCTCCATAAAT
>NW_011132314.1:0-509 GCF_000146605.3 Meleagris gallopavo
AGATACCGAGAATTCAGAACTGCTGCCTCCAGTGCTGGAGGTTCTGTGCCTGACAGAGTCTTAAACATCCTGCTTTCTTCTTACCGTAAGACACAATGGTAGAACTGAACTGGTGGATTAGTACCTCCAGTCTATTCACGTATATTGAAGGAAAAATTGCTGGAACAGAGATGCCATTTGGTTTATCCTTAGGGTTTATGCCAAGGCTGCGTGCTCTGAATGCTGGTACAGTTTGAGTGTCGGAAGTGGCCATGACCTTTCTGCTGCTATCAGTTCATTCCGGGGAATAACTGCAGCTGACTGCAGCGTTAGTTTTGTTGTTCCATCCCCACAAAAGGTATTCTGAGAATCTGTTTTTTCTGTTCCTATTATTAGTATTACTGCATTACTAGGATGATGGCTCATTGATGATGTACGTAGATTGCTCTGAAAGGAATGCCTCCTATTTATTTCCATAGAAATGACAACAGATACATAGGAGTGAATTCTCAGCTACAAAACTCTGTTTT
>NW_011132315.1:0-632 GCF_000146605.3 Meleagris gallopavo
CCCTTTCCTCCTGCATTCATCGCTTTACACGTTCTTCTCACAAACCTATCAATTTTTCCCACAAATTCATAGTTTGCTGCAACGCATATTTGTCCACTTTGCAGAGAACCTGGCTGAGAGTTCACTGCTCAACAAGCTGCTCCACACCTCGCTGGTAGAGAACAGCCACCACGTGGAGCTGCTGCAGCAGGACCCCTCCTCCCCGCTCTTCTCCATCAGAACCTTCGAGGAGCTGCACCTGTGAGTCCCCCAGCACCTGGCCTCGCACACCCCCCTTCCTACAGAACGCCTCGGGTTGTGCTTTTTTCACAGGAAAAAGGAGCTTTTACAGGGTGTGCACACCATGGGCTTCACCAGGCCTTCGAAGATCCCGGCGAATGCTCTGCCCCTCTCGATGGCACGTCCGTGAGTCCTGACCCCGCAGGAAGGGGTGAACCAGCCCCGGTGCTCTGCCTCCCTGTGGTGCTGGCGCACAGAGCCCAGACTTCTGCTGCTAACATTCCCTTGCAGACCCCAAAATCCGATTGCGCAGAGCCAGTCTGGGACAGGCAGAACAGCAGCATTTGTCCTGGCCCTGCTGAGCAGAGTGAAAGGTGCTGAGAGGTACCCCAGGTATGAGGCAGGGCACGGCC
>NW_011132316.1:0-621 GCF_000146605.3 Meleagris gallopavo
AGCCCGAGTGCCCGGACAGCAGCACCTCCATGAGGAGCAGGTCGGCATCGCTGAGGAGCAGCCGAGCCTCTTGGAGGAGGACTTAGAATCAGGCAGCCGGTCCAGGCAGCAGGCAGCACACACAGCTGTGATGCAGTCACAGTTCTCTCCGAATTCTGTGCTTGATTAAATCCAAACCTCTATGCCATGATGAGCAAAGCTTGCTATCAACCAGACGAGGTCAAAATATTCTTTTTCACCCTTCGCTTCCCTTTCCTGCACTTGAAGCAGCAACCGCTGATCATCGGGGCTCAGTTTGCCATCAGAGATTGTCAGTGGTCATCTGAAGGCTTTGTTGGCTGTCAGAGGGCTCCACTGATCACCAGAGATCTTCACTGACTGTCAGAGGGCTTCTTGAATCAACAGAGGGTGTCATGGGTCATCAGAGAGGAGATTTGAGGTGCCTAAGGGAGGGGATGTGGGGACTCCATGTTGGGTGGTGACGGAGGGGAACTGGGACTGAAGGAGGAGGGCTGAAGCAGATCCAAAGGGGGGGGCAATTGGCTGTGATAAGGGAGGGGGTAACAGGAGAGTGACCTGGAGACATCGTGTGTGCGGAGGGGGACCAGAGGGTGAAGGGTT
>NW_011132317.1:0-751 GCF_000146605.3 Meleagris gallopavo
GCAGAAAAAAGGCATATTTTTTGGGGAGAAAAGCGGCTATTTGCGGTATAAAATGTCGTATATTTTGCGATTAAACTGGCATTTCTTGGAGAAAATATCATATTTTTGGGGAAAAATGTACTATTTCTTGGCAAAGGTGTCATATTTAAGGGAAGAAATCTGGTATTTCTGGAGAAAATGTCATGTTTGGGGATAAAATAGGTATTTCTGGTGAAAAACGTAGAGTCTTTGGTGATAAGACTGGAATTTTCTGGGGCAGAATATCATATTTTGGGAGAAAGCTACTATTTCTCGGAGAAAACGTCATATTTCTGGTTGAAAAACGGTATTGATGGGAGAAAACGTCCTATTTCTGGTTGAAAAATGGTATTTGTGGGAGGAAACTGCAGTTCCTGGCAGAAAAAGGCATATTTTTGGGAGAAAGCGGCTATTTGCGGTATAAAATGTCGTATATTTGCGATTAAACTGGCATTTCTTGGAGAAAATATCATCTTTTGGGGAAAAATGTACTATTTCTTGGAAAAGGTGTCATATTTAAGGGAAGAAATCTGGTATTTCTGGAGAAAATGTCATGTTTGGGGATAAAATAGGTATTTCTGGTGAAAAACGTAGTGTCTTTGGAGAATAAAACTGGAATTTCTGGAGCAAAATATCATATTTGGGAGAAACCCGTATTTCTTGAAGAAAATGTCATGTTTTGGGGGTCGAAAATACTGATATTTCTGGGAGAAAACGTCATATTTCTTGTAGA
>NW_011132318.1:0-305 GCF_000146605.3 Meleagris gallopavo
TGGGGGGCTTCTATGGCGTGGAAAGGGGGTCTGAGGATGGACAGAGGAGGTTGTGAGGGGGAAAAGAGCAGAACGAGGCTTCTGTGAGTGAAAAAGGGGCCTGGGGATGGACGGGTACGTCGTGGAGGGGAACTCGAGGGCTGGAAAGGGGAAAGGGGGCTTTTGGAGGGCAGAACGGGGGGTCTGGGAGTGCACAGGAGGGTCATGTGGGGGAAAACAGGGGTGAGTTGGGTCTGTACTGGGAGGAAAGGGGCTCTAGGAGTGGAGAGGGGGTGGGCAGGGGAAATCCGGAGGGTTGTGGGGGG
>NW_011132319.1:0-363 GCF_000146605.3 Meleagris gallopavo
GGATTTTGGGGCAGATTTTGGGTCAAATTGTGGGGTTTTTGGGTACAGACCCCTTGGGGTGCCCGCTGTATTTGTCACACAGGATGGTGACCCTGTTGACGGAGCCGCAGCCGTGGAAATGCGCCTCCAGTTCCTCCGCCGTCGCCCCATAATCCACCTTTGGGGGGCAGGTTGGGGGGCAACGTCACCCCATAGAAAACAGCCCCGCCCCATAGCGGGGTCCCCTAAAGAGACCCCAGACCCCAAAAGAGACCCCAAATGAGACCCCAGGCCCCAAAAGAAACCCCCCAGACCCCAAATGAGACCCCAGACCCCAAAAGAGACCCCAAAAGAAACCCCAGGCCCCAAATGAGACCCCCAAAA
>NW_011132320.1:0-455 GCF_000146605.3 Meleagris gallopavo
GATGTGCGCACAGGAGCCCGCTCACTCGTCGGAGAAAAGCAGCCGGCTGAAGTGGCCCGTTCTCGGCAAGCGAGAAACAAGAGACCGCTGCTGACGGCTGAAAGCGGCATTCGGGGAGAAGCGTGATTTCTCGGCCAGCTACGGCAAAGTCTCCGGAGCGGTTCAGCGCGAATGCCG
Organism: Meleagris gallopavo; assembly: GCF_000146605.3. Classification (NCBI taxonomy): domain Eukaryota; kingdom Metazoa; phylum Chordata; class Aves; order Galliformes; family Phasianidae; genus Meleagris; species Meleagris gallopavo. The sequence goes on from NW_011132320.1 coordinate 178, forward strand.
CTTTCTACGCGTGAGAGCTAAGGAGTGCGATTCCGATGCCTCCTGCACTACCTGCGAGTGGGGAGTTTTTCTCCGAAGTCCTGAAAGGATCTCTCCCCACTTTCCGTCACGCTCTCTCTGAGACCACTACATCGGTCGCTCCTCGAACTTGCAAATGCCTTATTAGAGAGGGTTTTCCCTTCCACTCTTTTCCTCTCTGAATGCAGATGTGTAGCAGTGGAAACCTCACTCTAATGAATTGTGGCTCGAAATAAAGGCAGAGACATAGTATTCAGAGG
>NW_011132321.1:0-1073 GCF_000146605.3 Meleagris gallopavo
AACGGGCGACTTGTGCCTGCTGCTTTCTCCGACGCGCGAGCGGTCTTGCGTCCGCACGTCGGAGAGGAGCGGTTTGCACTTCGCCTCGGGTACACTGCAGAATGCACTAGGCCTAGCTGTGAATACGACGTCTCTGCCTTCATTTCGAGCGGCAATTCTTTTTTGGTGTTGTTCTCCATGGCTACGCTTGTGCATGCTCGGAGGAAAAGAGTGGAGAGCAAAACCCTCTCTAATAAGGCTGTTGGAAGTTCGGGGAGCGACATTTGTTTCGCTCCCAGGGAGAGAGAGCGTGACAGAAAGTGGGGAGCGATCCTTTCTGGCCTGCGGAGAAAAAACCTCCCTACGGAGGTAGTGCAGGAGGCTGAATTCGCACGTTCTCGGCATCGGAATTGCACTGCTTCGCTCTCATGCGTAGAAAGCGGCACTCGCGCTGAACCGCTCCGGAGAGTTTGCCGACGCTGGTCGAGAAATCGCGCTTCTCCCCGAGTGCCGCTTTCAGCCGTCAGCAGCGCTCTCGTGTTTCTCACTTGCCGAGAACGGGCGACTTGTGCCTGCTGCTTTTCTCCGACGCGCAAGCGGTCTCGTGTCCGCACGTCGGAGAGGAGCGGTTTGCACTTCGCCTCGGGTACATGCAGAATGCACTAGGCCTAGCTGTGAATACGACGTCTCTGCCTTCATTTCGAGCGGCAATTCTTTTTTGGTGTTGTTCTCCATGGCTACGCTTGTGCATGCTCGGAGGAAAAGAGTGGAGAGCAAAAACCCTCTCTAATAAGGCTGTTGGAAGTTCGGGGAGCAACATTGTTTCGCTCCCAGGGAGAGAGAGCGTGACAGAAAGTGGGGAGCGATCCTTTCTGGCCTGCGGAGAAAAAAGCTCCCTACGGAGGTAGTGCAGGAGGCTGAATTCGCACGTTCTCGGCATCGGAATTGCACTGCTTCGCTCTCATGCGTAGAAAGCGGCACTCGCGCTGAACCGCTCCGGAGAGTTTGCCGACGCTGGTCGAGAAATCGCGCTTCTCCCCGAGTGCCGCTTTCAGCCGTCAGCAGCGCTCTCGTGTTTCTCACTTGCCGAGAAC
>NW_011132322.1:0-672 GCF_000146605.3 Meleagris gallopavo
GCCAGGCGGGTGAGAACCACGCGGGGCTGTTTGAGCTGCGCCTCTTCCGCGGGCCGTCCAGTGTGCAGCAGAGGAGGCACGGGGCGCTTGGCTGGCTCAGTGCTGTCCCCACGGTGCTCGTCTGCCAGCCGGCAGGAGATGCATCCGGGTGGCAGTGCCAGGCGGGTGAGAATCACCCGGGGCTGCCTCCGCTGCGCCTCTGCCATCAGGTGTGCGGTGCTGGGCGATGGAGGTGCAGGGGCAGCCGTGGGCTTGGCACGGGCAGCTCAGGGGATGCTGTCTGCTGCCCAGGTGAGTTGCTGAGGAGCCCAGGTTCAGCATCTGTCTCGTTGCTGAGCTCCCGGCTGGCCCTGGGGGAGTCAGGCAGCTCTGTGATGGAAGAAGCGGTGTCGGGGCTGCTGGAGACATCTGTGCTCGGTGGCTCGGTGGCAGTGGTGCACTGCATCAGCTCTTCCCTTTTGCAGCTGTCCAGAGCACTCGCCGCTTCTGGAATAGCAGAACGTCCCCCAGAATGATGATGGCAGCCTTCCTCCCCCCAGCTCGGTGCGGACACCCACCCGTCATGTGTACAGACCACCAACTCACCATCAATCCAGGTGAGGAAATGGTCAATTTGCAGATCGTCAGCAAGACTGCTGGTGCTGGGTCTCTCTTCTGGAAAACAGAAGCAAT
>NW_011132323.1:0-782 GCF_000146605.3 Meleagris gallopavo
GCTTCCTTCTCCTTGATCAGCTGTGCTTTCTGTTGAGAAACTTGACAGCCATTTAAATCAAGAAATTCAGCAAACTCACATCCACTGCACACCGTCCTCCTTTGTTACTGGGGCATCCACGTACTGCAGTGAAGTTCCACCATGGGATGGAGGAGCCCAAATCTCAGGCTCACAAGCTGACCGGTTCTCAAAAATCATTGGGCTGCTCTCACAACCCTGGGTAACACTGTCCAGGTGAACTGAATTTTATTTTCTTTGTTTGTTTGTTTGTTTGTTTTTCCTTCTCCCCATATTGGGGTTTTCTTACGCAAAGGCAAATAATTTTAGACTTTCTTTGGCGAAACCAGGCAGAAAAAAAAGTGTACTTCAAATCCAGGTCGGCAAACCCCGCTTACTTATTCCTTACCTTTTTTTAATAGCGTGCATGGATTTACACCATGGGTTGCATATCTTCAACATTTCTATTAAGTGCCCTCAAACCTTGTCCCAAACTATAGCTCTTGCCATCCAATTGTTCATTTGCAAGATTGAGGTGTTGTATTTGAATTTCTATGCAATTAATAAGCCAAAATCCAAGAAGCTATTTATTATTTCTTTTATTCTCCTACAGTCTTGTATCCTCAAAGGCCATTGCTTTACCCCGGCTGGGCTGACTCCCATCTATACCTTAACTTTTACTGGGTTGCATTTTTTGGCTCTGCCAGGCCTTCCTGATGCCTGCAATCCTGTGTATACCTGATGTAGGATTCACGTAACTTCTGGGGGTACAATATTGCTTTTCC